>NW_018364458.1:9366-10821 GCF_002078875.1 Numida meleagris | reverse complement strand
CCCGATATCCAACTTATGGGTCCCAATATCCAACTTATGAGGCCCGATCTCCAACTTATGGGGCCCAATATCCAACTTATGGGTCCCAATATCCAACTTATGGGGCCCAATATCCAACTTATGGGGCCCAGTAGCCAACTTATGGGGCCCAATACCCAACTTATGGGTCTCAATACCCAACTTATGGGTCCCGATCTCCAATTTATGGGTCCCGATCTCCAACTTATAGGGCCCAGTATCCAACTTATGGGTCCCGATCTCCAACTTATGGGGCCCAATACCCAACTTATAGGTCCCAATATCCAACTTATGGGTCCCAATGTCCAACTTATGGGTCCCAATACCCAACTTATGGGGCCTGATCTCCAACTTATGGGTCCCGACCTCCAACTTATGGGTCCCGATCTCCAACTTATGGGGCCCAATATCCAACTTATGGGTCCCGATCTCCAACTTATGGGTCCCGATCTCCAACTTATGGGTCCCGATCTCCAACTTACGGGTCCCAATACCCAACTTCTGGGTCCCGGCGGCCCACTTGTGGGGCTGACGGCGGCTCTGTGCCCCACAGGCGGCGTGTCGTTGTGGCGTGAAGTGCGAGGCTGCGCCCGGGACCCCGACTGCACCCAGGTGACGCGCGGGGACGGCGCCGTGGGGCTCAGGGGTTCGTGTTGCCACGGCGACTTCTGCAACCGGGACCTCCGCAACAAAACCTTCTTCGCCCCACACCTGCCCCGCCTCGAGCTCCTGCCCCACGGCCACGGCCCCACGGCGCAGCCCCACGGCGGGGCCAAGATGGCGGCGCCCAACGCGACCCACGTGGAGGCCGGCGGGGCCAAGATGGCGGCGCCCAACGGAAGTCACGTGGAGGCCGGCGGCGCCAAGATGGCGGCGCCCAACGGAAGTCACGTGGAGGCCGGCGGCGCCAAGATGGCGGCGCCCGCGGATTCCAACGTGGCCGCCAACGGCACCAAGATGGCGGCCCCCGCGGATTCCAAGATGGCGGCGCCCGGTAACGAGAGCGTCAACGGGAAAAGGAGCGGGGCCAAGATGGCCGCCGCCGTCAACGTGCTGGCCAGTACCAACACCAGTACGGCCAGTACCAACACCAGTACGGCCAACGCCAATCCCAGTACGGCCAACGCCGACACCAGTACGGCCAGCGCTGGTCCCAGTAAGGCCGACGCCGGTCCCAGTAAGGCCGACGCCGGTCCCAGTATGAAGAACCCCGATCCCAGTACGGCCAATGCCGCTCCCAGTATGGGCGACGCCGATCCCAACATGGCCGACGCTGACCCCCCGGGATCACTTCCGGGGTCAGGGCGCCCCGGGGGCTCCTGGGAGCGGAAGTACGGGGTGAAGGTCCCCGCGGGGGGCGGGGCGTCGCTGGGGGGGCCCGGGTGGCTCCTCCCCTTCCTGCTGCTCCCCTTACTCTGAGGGGACCCCCCCCCCAAA
>NW_018364458.1:0-2061 GCF_002078875.1 Numida meleagris | reverse complement strand
GATTTGGAGGCTCCCATTGATAGTTTTTGGGGCTCCCATTGATAATTTTCGGGCTCCCATTGATAATTTCGGGGTTCCCATTGATAATTTTGGGGTTTCCATTGATAATTTTTGGGCTCCCATTGATAATTCCGGGGTTCCCATTGATAATTTCTGGGGTTCCCATTGATAATTTTGGGTTCCCATTGATAATTCCGGGGTTCCATTGATAATTTTCAGGCTCCCATTGATAATTCCGGGGTTCCCATTGATAGTTTTTGGGGTTTCCATTGATAATTTTCGGGCTCCCATTGATAATTCCGGGGTTCCCAATCAGACGTCGCCGTTTCCCATTCACTTGGGGGGGATTTTTATTCAGATTCTGGGGGTTCCCTTTCAGTGGGGCTGGGTGGATCGCCCCCCAGGAAGCTCAGTGGGTCGCTATGGGGCAGCGCGCATTGCTATGGGGCGCTAAGGGGCAGTGTGGGTCTCCACGGGTCGCTATGGGGCAGCATAGGTCTCAGTGGGGCGCTATGGGTCGCCGTGGGTCTCGGTGGGTTGCCCCCAGGGGGGGCTCAGTGGGTCGCTATGGGGCAGCGTGGGTCTCAGTGAGTCGCTGTGGGTCTCGGTGAGCTGCTATGGGGCAGTGTGGGCCTCAGAGGGGCACTATGGGGCAGTATAGGTCGCTATGGGGCAGTGTGGGTCTCGGTGAGCTGCTATGGGGCAGTGTGGGTCTCGGTGGGTTGCTGTGGGGCTCAGTGGGTCGCTCCCGGGGGGGCTCACTGGGTTGCTATGGGGCTCAGTGAGGGCGCTATGGGGCAGTGTGAGTTCCCATGGGTTGCTATGGGGCAGTGTGGGCCTCCGTGGGGCGCTATGGGGCAGAACAGGTCTCAGTGGGCCGCTCCTGGGGGGTGCTCAGTGTGTCGCTATGGGGCAGTGTGGGTCTCCACGGGTCGCTATGGGGCAGCATGAGTTTTCATGGGACGCTATGGGTCGCTGTGGGTCTCAGTGGGGCACTATGGGGCTGTATAGGTTGCTGTGGGGCAGCGTGGGTCTCCACAGGTCGCTATGGGTCACTGTGGGTCTCAGTGGGTTGCCTCCAGGGGGGGCTCAGTGGGTCGCTATGGGGCAGCGTGAGTTTCCACGGGTCGCTATGGGGCAGCATAGGTCTCAGTGGGGCGCTATGGGTCGCCGTGGGTCTCCACGGGTCGCTATGGGGCAGCGTGAGTTTCCATGGGTCGCTATGGGTCGCTGTGGGTCACACTGGACCGCTCCTGGGGGGTGCTCAGAGGCTTGCTATGGGGCAGCGTAGGTCTCAGTGGGTCGCTATGGGTCACCGTGGGTCTCAGTGGGTCGCTCCCGGGGGGTTCACTGGGTTGCTATGGGGCTCAGAGAGGGCGCTATGGGTCAGCGTGAGTTTCCACGAGTCGCTATGGGGCAGTGTGGGCCTCAGTGGGGCGCTATGGGGCAGCGTGGGTCTCCACGGGTCGCTATGGGGCAGCATAGGTCTCCGTGGGGCACTATGGGTCGCCGTGGGTCTCGGTGGGTTGCCCCCAGGGGGGGCTCAGTGGGTCGCTATGGGGCAGCGTGAGTTTCCATGGGTCGCTATGGGGCAGCATAGGTCTCAGTGGGGCGCTACGGGTCGCCGTGGGTCTCAGTGGGTCGCTCCCGGGGGGGCTCACTAGATTGCTATGGGGCTCAGTGAGGGCGCTATGGGGCAGTGTGGGTCTCAGTGGGGCGCTATGGGGCAGTGTGGGTCTCAGCGGGGCGCTATGGAGCAGTATAGGTCGCCGTGGGGCAGTGTGGGTCTCCATGGGTTGCTATGGGTCGCTGTGGGTCACACTGGACCGCTCCTGGGGGGTGCTCAGAGGCTTGCTATGGGGCAGCATGGGTCTCCATGGGTCGCTATGGGGCAGTGTGGGTCTCAGTGGGTCACTGTGGGTCTCGGTGAGCTGCTATGGGGCAGTGTGGGCCTCAGTGGGTCACTGTGGGTTTCGGTGAGCTGCTATGGGGCAGTGTGGGTCTCGGTGGGTCGCTCCCGGGGGGGGCTCACTGGGTTGCTATGGGGCTCAGTGAGGGCGC
>NW_018364457.1:0-1005 GCF_002078875.1 Numida meleagris | reverse complement strand
GACCCCAAATATGGACCCCAAATGGAGACCCCAAAGAATGACCCCAAATATGGACCCCAAAGAATGACCCCAAAGAATGACCCCAAAGACCCCAAATAACGACCCCAAATAAAGACCCCAAAGAATGACCCCAAAAAATGACCCCAAATGAAGACCCCAAATAAAGGCCCCAAATAAAAGACCCCAAATAAAGAAAGACCCCAAAGACTGACCCCAAAGACTGACCCCAAATAAAGGACAGAGAGACCCCAAATGAAGACCCCAAATAAAGGCCCCAAATAAAGACCCCAAATGAAGACCCCAAATGAAGACCCCAAATGAAGACCCCAAATAGAGGACAGAGAGACCCCAAAGGAAGACCCCAAATAAAAGACCCCAAATAAAAGACCCCAAATAAAGAAAGACCCCAAAGACTGACCCCAAATAAAGGACAGAGAGACCCCAAATGAAGACGCCAAATAAAGACCCCAAATGAAGACCCCAAAGAATGACCCCAAATGAAGACCCAAAATAAAAGACCCCAAATGAAGACCCCAAATGAAGACCCCAAAGAATGAACCCAAATGAAGACCCCAAATAGAGGACAGAGAGACCCCAAATAAAGACCCCAAATAAAGGACAGAGAGACCCCAAATGAAGACCCCAAAGAATGACCCCAAATGAAGACCCCAAATAAAGACCCCAAATGGAGACCCCAAAGGATGACCCCAAATGGAGACCCCAAATGAAGACCCCCAAATAAAGGACAGAGAGACCCCAAATGAAGACCCCAAAGAATGACCCCAAATGAAGACCCCAAATAGAGGACAGAGAGACCCCAAATGAAGACCCCAAATAAAGACCCCAAATGAAGACCCCAAAGGATGACCCCAAATGAAGATCAGAGACCCCAATTAAAGACCCCAATTAATGACCCCAATTAAAAACCCCGTTAAAGACCCCAAATAAAGACCCCAAATAAAGACCCCAATGGCCACAAAGGCCCCAAGCCCCCCCTGGCCCCCT
>NW_018364456.1:0-980 GCF_002078875.1 Numida meleagris | reverse complement strand
TGCATAGCGACCCACTGTGCCCCATAGCGCCTCACTGTGCCCCATAGCGCACTTCTGCCACAGCTCCGGCTATGGGGCAGACCCACAGCGACCCATAGCGACCCACAGCGCCCCATAGCGACCCACAGACACCGCCCCATAGCGACCCACAGCAAGGCAAATCACAGCGCTGCAATGCACAGCGCCTCACTGTGCCCCATAGCGCCTCACTGTGCCCCATAGCGACCCATAGCGCACTTCTGCCACAGCTCTGGCTATGGGGCAGACCCACAGCGACCCACTGAGACCCATAGCGACCCACAGAGACCCATAGACACCACCCCATAGCGACCCATAGCGACCCACAGCGATCCACAGCAACTCAGAGCATCCTACTGCAATGCATAGCGCCCCACTGTGCCCCATAGCGCCTCACTGTGCCCCATAGCGCACTTCTGCCACAGCTCCGGCTATGGGGCAGACCCACAGCGACCCACAGCGACCCACAGCGACCCATAGACACCGCCCCATAGCGACCCACAGCGACCCATAGCGACCCAGAGGGACTCGGACTCAGAGCATCCCATTGCAATGCATAGCGACCCACTGTGCCCCATAGCGACCCACTGTGCCCCATAGCGCACTTCTGCCACAGCTCCGGCTATGGGGCAGACCCACAGCGACCCACTGAGACCCATAGCGACCCACAGAGACCCATAGACACCGCCCCATAGCGACCCATAGCGACCCACAGCGATCCACAGCAACTCAGAGCATCCTACTGCAATGCATAGCGCCCCACTGTGCCCCATAGCGACCCACTGTGCCCCATAGCGCACTTCTGCCACAGCTCCGGCTATGGGGCAGACCCACAGCGACCCACTGAGACCCACAGCGACCCATAGCGACCCATAGAGACCGCCCCATAGCGACCCATAGCGATCCATAGCAACTCAGAGCATCCTACTGCAATGCATAGCGACCCACTGTGCCCCATAGCG
>NW_018364455.1:0-928 GCF_002078875.1 Numida meleagris | reverse complement strand
CTATGGGGCAGATGAGCTGGCTATGGGGCAGACGAGCTCACTATGGGACAGATGAGCTGGCTATGGGGCAGACGAGCTGGCTATGGGGCAGACGAGCTCTCTATGGGGCAGACGATGGGACAGACGAGCTGGCTATGGGGCAGACAAGCTCCCTATGGGGCAGACGATGGGGCAGACGAGCTCCCTATGGGGCAGACGAGCTCCCTATGGGGCAGATGACATCACCCTAGGTGACTGCTATGGGGCAGACGAGCTAGCTATTGGGCAGACGAGCTCCCTATGGGGCAGACGAGCCCGCTGTGGGGCAGACGAGTGGCCGCTATGGGTCTGTGCCCCCCAGGTGCGGGACGTGCGCATCATCTTGGACCGCAACTCGCGGCGATGCTATAGGGCCGACGAGCTGGCTATGGGGCAGACGAGCTCCCAATGGGGCAGACAAGCCCCCTATGGGGCAGACGAGCTCCCTATGGGGCAGACAGTGGGGTAGACGAGCTCGGTATGGGGCAGACGAGCTCACTATGGGGCAAATGAGCTCACTATGGGGCAGACGAGCTCGCTATGGGGCAGACAGTGGGGTAGACGAGCTCGGTATGGGGCAGACGAGCTCACTGTGGGGCAAATGAGCTCACTATGGGGCAGACGAGCTCGCTATGGGGCAGACGAGCTCACTATGGGGCAGATGAGCTCTCTATGGGGCAGACGAGCTTGGTATGGGGCAGATGATGATGCTATGGGTGACCGCTATGGGGCAGGTGACGATGCTATGGGGCAGACGAGCTCCCTATGGGGCAGACGAGCTGGCTATGGGGCATGGGAGCGGCCGCTATGGGTCTGTGCCCCCCAGGTGCGGGACGTGCGCATCATCTCGGACCGCAACTCGCGGCGCTGCTATGGGGCAGACGAGTTCCCTATGGGGCAGACGAGCTCG
>NW_018364454.1:0-1021 GCF_002078875.1 Numida meleagris | reverse complement strand
AACTCTTTCCATCTGGAATAGGATCGAATTCCTGTAACAGGGATTTTTTTTAGATTATGTTTGCTAGAGACAGGTGATTCAGCGACAAAGGTCAATAAGATTGCCTGAAAAATTAAAACGTAACCAGCAAACCTCAGGAGGAATATTTGGATGCAGATACATCCATACCAAGCTTCACAGGCAGTAGCTGAAGTGCGTATGAGGTATGGTCTGGGCACTGTGAAGATCCCATTGTGCTAGGCACTGAAATAAACAGAGAGTGAAACAAGCAAGTAATCAAAAGTACTGTTTCTTCAAGCGAGTTTACAATGTAACTGTAACTGATTCTGTGATAAACACCATGGAGTCTCGAGGAATGATTCTTAAAAGAACAAGGCACTTTTCTTGGGTGGTAGTTGCATATTGTGACAAACCCATACCACAAAGCCATGTCAGCCCTGCTCTCTGTGACAGTAAGATGCAGGGCTGTACAAATGCAGAGCAGGCAAGACTGGGTGAAACACGGCCCACAGTGCCACTGGAAAGGAAGGGCACAGGAGGAGCTGAACTCGTCGATGGAACGGAGTACGTTGCTCCCGAGCCCCGGGTAAGATCGAAGCAGTTCTAATTTCCAGTCAGCACGGGCTGTGTGATTCAGGCGGCATTTTCCTTGATTTAAGCAAGTAGTTTACAGTACTTTTACTGGCTTTCAAAGATAATAAGACAAGAATATAAAAGCCTCAGATGAAAACATTTAGCTCAGATGACATTAATTTGCTGACTTTTTCTTTTCATGTTTCCTAATGAAAGAAATATGCCTCTTATCACTTTTTTCTCTTCTTATTATAACCATGACAAGCTAGGCCTGAAATAGAAGAAAGGTTCCAAAGATTTCCCACATGAGGTGCAGTCATAAAGGAAGGGCAACAGCCTTATCTGAGGCCTTTCACACAGCACTCCGACTGAGCTCCAGAAGTGGCAGTCCACCCTCTACCACTTCTCTGCCTAAAGCAGACAGAAGTGTTTCCATTTCCTATGAGAT
>NW_018364453.1:0-952 GCF_002078875.1 Numida meleagris | reverse complement strand
CCCCCCCCCCCAGAGAGGGACTTGGGGGGCAGGGGGGGGTCTCTGTGCCCCATAAGTGCTCCATTAATCCCTATATCTACGTGCCCCCCCCATAGAGAGCAGGGGGGGGTCTCTGTTCCCCATTAGTGCTCCATTGTCCCCTCTGTATGTGCGTCCCCCCCCCAGAGAGGGACTTGGGGGGCAGGGGGGGGTCTCTGTGCCCCATAAGTGCTCCATTAACCCCTATATCTACATGCCCCACCCCATAGAGGGCAGGAGGGGGTCTCTGTGCCCCATAAGTACCCAGTTAACCCCTATATATGTGCCCCCCCCGCCCCATAAATGCTTCATTAACCCTTATATCTACGTGCCCTCCCCCCCCCCATAGAGGGCACGAGGGCCCCGGTGAGCGGACTTGGGGGCCCTGTGCCCCACAAGTGACCCCCCCCACCACCATAGAGGGACCTGGTGAGCCACTTGGGGGGCAGGGGGGGGGTCTCCGTGCCCCATAAGTGCTCCTTTAACCTCTGTATCTACATGCCCCACCCCATAGAGGGCAGGGGGGGTCTCTGTTCCCCATTAGTGCTCCATTGTCCCCTCTGTATTTGTGTCCCCCCCCCATAGAGGGACTTGGGGGGCAGGGGGGGGTCTCCGTGCCCCATAAGTGCTCCATTAACCCCTATATCTACGTGCCCCACCCCATAGAGAGCAGGGGGGGTCTCTGTGCCCCATAAGTGCTTCATTAGCTGCTCTATTTACGTGCCCCCCACCCCCACCCCACAGGGGGCCCTCGTGAGCAGACTTGGGGGGCAGGGGGGGGGTCTCCGTGCCCCATAAGTGCTCCATTAACCCCTATATCTACGTGCCCCCCCCATAGAGAGCAGGGGGGGTCTCTGTTCCCCATTAGTGCTCCATTGTCCCCTCTGTATTTGCGTCCCCCCCCCCCAGAGAGGGACTTGGGGGGCAGGGGGGG
>NW_018364452.1:0-1043 GCF_002078875.1 Numida meleagris | reverse complement strand
CCATTTCTGATAAGAGATAAATACCAGATGTGCAGTGATGAAATTCTCTTATAAATTCATTCTACAAAAAAGAATTTAACTGATTTACTTCCCTTTATATAAGAACTTTGAATGTAAACTTGTGAGTATCTTCAATTTTTAAATGAGACTCAGCCTTTGTAGGCTTACTGTAGTGCATACTCTACTGTGTGGAACCACATGAAGGGTTTCTTTGAAACTTTGAAAGCATGGGAAAGAAAAGTAGAATTAAGATTTGCTTTAAAATCTCTGAGGGTAAATTTGTGCAAGGCTGGGTGAAATTTTACCCATCATTGGAAGTGATCAAAGACTGTACAATGATATGGGATGTAAACACAATGAGCTTTAACCTGAAAAGATCAGAGCTGTGCTCTGTGGTTGTATCTCCTCCATTTTTCTGCATTATCTGCTCAGTTTTCCAGTGAACACTTCAGGGACTTTCTGAGCTGAATTTACAGCCATTTTTCTTTCTCCTGTCTTGAAGTCTTTGGGATCAGAGCTCTTTCCTCGGCTTTTGTTGAAATCAGTCTCTGATCGCATTGCAGCAGTGCCTTTCTGATACCAGTTTTTCAAGGCTCCAGAAGAAGCTATGTCCTCTGTGTGCTTCTTTGCTTACTTTAAATTCATCTGTGTCTTTTTCTGCTTTCTTGGAACCAAGTCAAATGAAAAGAGGGATAGAACTAGACGTTTATCTGATCAGTAATGTGTTTTACATTCTTTCTACAGGTGTAGTAGTTCCTGATAACTGTAAAATTCCCTGAGCCATTTTGTAAACTACCAAAAAGAAGCAGGATTGCCAAATATAAAAATTGATCAGTCAGAAATAGAATTACCAAAGGATTGGTAAAAATCCTTTAACCCTTTATTCCCAGCTGAAAATCTGGATGAAGGACAGCTGTATTAGATGAGGCTGTCACAAAAAGTTTATTTAAATAAGGTGAAAACTACTTATGTTTCAGAGAGAGTGGATGAAGCTGTTAGTTACTACCTGTGCCAAACTGACATAAAAGGGAGTTTGGACTACC
>NW_018364451.1:0-984 GCF_002078875.1 Numida meleagris | reverse complement strand
GGGACCCCGAGGTGGGGACGGGGACCCCAGGGAGGGGATGGAGACCCCGGGGTGGGGACAGGGACCCCGGGGTGGGGATGGAGACCCCGGGGTGGGGACAGGGACCCCGGGGAGGGGACAGGGGACCTGAGATGGGGACAGAGACCCCAGCATGGGGACAGAGACCCTGGGAGGGGGACAGGGGACCCCAAGAAGGGGACATGGGACCTGGGATGGGGATGGAGACCCCAGGGAGGGGGATATGGGACCTGGAATGGGCACAGAGACCCCGGGATGGGGACACTGAGCCCAAGGAGGGGACAGGGGACCCTGGGAAGGGGACAGGGGACCCCAGGGAGGGGGATGGAGACCCCGGGGAGGGGGCAGGGGACCCCAAGAAGGGGACAGGGGACCTGGGATGGGGATGGAGACCCCAGGGAGGGGGATATGGGACTTGGGATGGGCACAGAGACCCCGGGGTGGGGACACTGAGCCCAGGGAGGGGAGAGGGGACACTGGAAAGGGGACAGAGGGCCCAGGGAGGGGCAGGGACCCCAAGGACGGGACAAGGACCCCAAGAGACGGGATGTGGGACCTGGGTTGGGCATAAAGACCCTGGGGTGGGGACAGGGACCCCAGGGAGGGGACAGGGGACCCTGGAATGGGGATGGAGACCCCAGGATGGGAACAGGGACCCCAGGGAGGGGAGAGGGGACCCTGGGAAGGGGACAGGGACCCCAAGGAGGGGGATATGGGACCTGGGATGGGGACAGAGACCCCGGGGTGGGGACAGGGACCCCAGGTGAGGGGACAGGGGACATGGGGGAGGGCAGGGTCCACTCACGGGGCCGCAGGGCCAGGCGCAGGCCGCTGACGTGCAGGGTGCAGGGCTCGGTGCCCAGCGCGGCCCAGGGCACCGTGATGGCGACGGCGGCCACGCAGCCCTCGAGCAGCTCCAGCGGAACCGCCCCGCGGCACAGCTCCGCGTCCACCGCCTGCACACAA
>NW_018364450.1:0-1044 GCF_002078875.1 Numida meleagris | reverse complement strand
ACCACCTGTGAGGCGGGCGGGGATTGGCGGGCGGCGTCATATGACCGGTCACGTGCTGGAGGCAGCTCAGTCCAAAAGAAAATGGGGTTTGGTGTAAATCTGGGGGTGTAATGTTATCATATATCACGCTACCTCGTAAAACCGACACTGAAGCCTGCCGGACAACAAATCACAGGTCAAAATTATGAGCTCTTCGTATTATGTGAATGCGCTTTTTAGCAAATATACGGCGGGGGCTTCTCTTTTCCAAAATGCGGAGCCTACTTCTTGCTCCTTTGCAAGCAACTCCCAGAGAAGCGGCTATGGACCAGGCGCGGGTGCCTTCGCCTCCTCCATGCCCGGCTTGTACAATGTGAACAGTACCATATATCAAAGCCCGTTCTCTTCCGGATACAGCCTGGGCTCTGATGCCTACAACCTGCATTGTTCCTCTTTTGATCAGAACATTCCCGTCCTCTGCAATGACCTAACCAAACCCAGCTGTGAGAAAGCGGAGGAAAGCAACCTGCACAACCAGGCTGAGGCTAATTTCCGGATATACCCCTGGATGAGGTCTTCAGGTAGGGGCGAGCGGGGCTGAAGCTGTGGCAGCCAGGCAAAGCGTGTCGCCAAAATTACTGTCAGCACAGCCTTGATGGTTTTAATTATAGCCGAGGCGCCATTGCGTAGAAAGCCCGTGGCATTGTATGTAAATGAGTATCATAAAACTTTTTATTGCCCAATTAATGGGTTCTAGCCTCGTAAATTTATTTAACTCCATTTGCTATGGAATTTTAGCATTGAGTTTATTTGCACTGTTTGCTGCAGAAATGCGGAGAGTTGGCTGCGTGCTCGCAGGGCCCCCTCGGGTGAGAGTCCCCGCTGCCCTCCGCCGAAGTCGGGCAGAAAAGCTCCGCCCGGGGGGGAAGGGGCGCCCGGGAGCGGGGACGGCTGTGCCGGGGCTCCGCCGGGCCGCGCCGCGTTCGCCCCCTGCCCCCTCCGCGGAGATAAGAATCTATAGAAATGGACTGAACAGGAAAGCGGAGGGAGGGGGGAGCCTGGGGC
>NW_018364449.1:0-1047 GCF_002078875.1 Numida meleagris | reverse complement strand
GTCCAGGACACCAATGAAGTACTGCCTGGGCTGCTTGGTATCCAGCTGTTGGTTGATGCGAACAACCATCCACAAGAACATCTTCTCAAAGACAGCCTTTGCCAGGGCACCAACTGAGTTGTACACCTAAAACAAAACCAAAAGATTTGCAATTATCATGCAGAAAAAAAGTGAAAGTCTAGGATATCAGTTATCAAAACATTGCCCATAAAGCTTGTTCTTGAAAGATGTGTCAGTTGCCAAATACCAGATTTTTGTTACCTGCTGCACAGTTTGACCCTTGGTCACAAATTCATTCCCAACTTTGACTCGGGGGTAGCACAGAGCCTTGAGCAGGTCTGCTGAGTTCAGACCCATCAGGTAGGCAGCCTTGTCAGCAACTAAAGAAAAAAAAATCTGTTGCTGGAGTACTACGAGACATTACTGTTCTTTTAAAACAAGTAGTGAATGACAATTCCAGTCAAGATAACAATTCTGATTTAGAAAAGTACATAAGACATTGATAACATCTTATGATAAGATAATATAATTTATTATAAGAGCATTCCCCAGAATTTATGAAGCATATATATTGTTTGTATTTTCTTCACTGGTGGATTATTTAGAATTTTATTGAATGAAAAATTAATTTAGAGACATTTATGTAGGTGAAAATCAATAGTAAATGCTTTAAAAAAGAAAAAGGAAAACTAAGTCTGGGATGACAGCGAGAAATCAGAAATCCTTACAGAAGCAAATGCAGTACACTTTCTATCAGTGACTACAGGTAAAGTCAAAAACAGAATACTCAAGAGAGGAAAATACTGAAGAATAAATAATGTCTTTAAGAATTTACAGCTGAGTGAAGTCCAATTTTTAAAGTGCACCTTCTAACAGAGATCATAATGTTGTCCTCTATTTAGGACTCCCTTATAGGCTGCAGTAGTAGCGTCAGGGAAAAATGTAGACAGAGTCCATGATTCTGAACAGGAATTACTGCCTGTATTAGCAAGTATTTCAGTATATATTGTGCTAGTACCTTCTGTGCCATCTGGTTCTGCCTGCTCT
>NW_018364448.1:0-1031 GCF_002078875.1 Numida meleagris | reverse complement strand
ATCGAACAGCAACGTGTAGGAGTCCTGGGGGGAGCCCCACAGCCTCAGCCCCACAGCGCGACCCACGGAGCCCTCGGGGACCCACGGAGCCCCACTGAGCCCCACTGGGACCCATAGAGCCCCACTGAGCCCCACTGACCCCAATGGGACCCATAGAGCCCCACTGAGCCCCACTGACCCCACTGGGACCCATATTGCCCCACAGAGAACCCCACTGATCCCACTGGGACCCACAGAGCCCCACTGATCCCATTGGGACCCACAGAGCCCCCCTGGGACCCATAGAGCCCCACTGATCCCATTGGGACCCACAGAGCCCCACTGGGACCCATAGAGCCCCACTGACCCCACTGGGACCCATAGAGCCCCACTGGGACCCACAGAGCCCCACTGATCCCATTCGGACCCACAGAGCCCCACTGGGACACATAGAGCCCCACTGATCAGATTCAGACCCATAGAGCCCCACTGAGCCCCACTGAGCCCCACAGATCCCATTGGGACCCATAGAGCCCCACTGATCCCATTCGGACCCACAGAGCCCCACTGGGACCCATTGGGACCCACAGAGCCCCACTGAGCCCATTCGGACCCATAGAGCCTCACTGATCCCATTGGGACCCATAGAGCCCCACTGATCCCATTCAGACCCATAGAGCCCCACTGATCCCATTGGGACCCATAGAGCCCCACTGGGACCCATATAGCCCCACTGAGCCCACTGGGACCCACAGAGCCCCACTGGGACCCATAGAGCCCCACAGAGCCCGACTGAGACCCACAGAGCCCCACTGATCCCACTGGGACCCACAGAGCCCCACTGGTACCCATAGAGCCCCACTGGGACCCACAGAGCCCCACTGATCCCATTCGGACCCACAGAACCCCACTGGGACCCATAGAGCCCCACTGATCAGATTCAGACCCATAGAGCCCCACAGAGCCCCACTGAGACCCACAGAGCCCCACTGATCCCATTGGGACCCATAGAACACCACAGAGCCCCACTGGGATCCATAGAGCCCCACTGA
>NW_018364447.1:0-1048 GCF_002078875.1 Numida meleagris | reverse complement strand
GGAGTGTAGCACTCTTCAGACCCCCTGTATGCCTGACTCCAGCACCCAAGGGGTTGGCCTCAGGTATCTCCTGAGGTTCTTTGCCACAAACTCCAGCAGCAGCGTAGAGGATGTTCTTAACATCCTGTCCCGTCCGCACTGGCCACAGGGCCACGGCACGGGCTATCTCCTGTTTAATCTGCTTAAAAGCCTGCCGCTGCTTAGGCCCCACATAAAATCATACTTCTTCCACATCACCTGATAAAAGGGGCTGACAATGAGGCTATAGTTTGGAACGTGCATTCTCCAAAAGCCCACTACACCCAGAAAAGACTGCCTCTTTCTTACTAGCAGGCGGAGACACAGCAGTGATTTTGTTTACTACATCTGTTGGGATGTGATAATGCCCATCTTGCCACTTCATACCTCGGAACTGAATTTCCTGTGCAGGCCCTTTCACTTTGCTTTGCTTAATTGCGAAACCAGCTCGCAGAAGGATCTGGATTATTCTCTCTCCTTTCTTAAAAACTTCCTTTGCTGTATTGCCCCACGCAGTAATGTCATCAATGACAGTAAGTGCACTGGAGCACCACCCTGTTCCAGTGCAGTTTGGACCAACCCATGGCAAATTGTCAGACTATGTTTCCACCCCTGGGGTTCCAGGTACACTGAATGCCTCTCCAGGTGAAAGCAAACTGTGGCTTGCATTCTGTGGAATGGAAAAGAAGGCATTAGCGATGTCAGTGGTGGCGTACCACTTGGCTGCTTTTGACTCCAGTTCATACTGGAGTTCTAGTATGTCCAGCACAGCAGGACTCAGTGGGGGTGTGACTTCATTCAGGTCATGGTAGTCTACCGTCACCCTCCATTCTCCACTGGCTTTACATGCTGGCCGTATGGGGCTTTTAAAGGGTGAGAGAGTTTTGCTTATCACTCCCTGACTCTCTAGTTGACAAATCAACTTATGAATGGGCAGCAAGGAATCCCTGTTGGTGACTCTCTCCTGGAAACTCTCTCTTTCAGCTCAGAGACTCTCTCCTTCTCTGGGATAGTATTGAATAAGGCCTGA
>NW_018364446.1:0-1048 GCF_002078875.1 Numida meleagris | reverse complement strand
CCCCCCCCAGATCCTTCACTACACCCCAGGAGGGGCCCTATGGGGTCTCTATGGGTCCCCATGTGTCCCTATGGGGTCTCTGTGGGGTCTCTATGGGTCCCTATGGGTCTCTACGTATCCCTATGTCCCCAGCCCCACACTTATGGGTCCCGTCCCCCTGAGATCCTGCACTACACCGCAGGAGGGGCACTATGGGGTCTCTATGGGATCTCTGTGGGTCCCTCTGGGGTCTCTGTGGGGTCTCTATGGGTCTCTATGTATCCCTATGTGCCCAGCCCCACACTTATGGGTCCCGTCCCCCCCCAGATCCTTCACTACACCCCAGGAGGGGCCCTATGGGGTCTCTATGGGTCCCTATAGGTCTCTGTGCATCCCTATGGGTCTCTGTGCGGTCTCTATGGGTCCCTATGGGTCTCTACGTATCCCTATGTGCCCAGCCCCACACTTATGGGTCCCGTCCCCCCCCCCAGATCCTTCACTACACCCCAGGAGGGGCCCTATGGGGTCTCTGTTGGTCTCTATGGGGTCTCTGTTGGTCTCTGTGGGGTCTCTGTGGGGTCTCTATTGGTCTTTGCGGGGTCCCTATGGGTCTCCATGTATCCCTATGTGCCCAGCCCCACACTTATGGGTCCCGTCCCCCCCAGTCCTGCACTACATCCCCAAGGAGGGCTCTATGGGTCCCTATGGGGTTTCTATAGCTCTCTATGGGTCCCTGTGGGGTTCCTATGGGTCTCTACGTATCCCTATGTCCCCAGCCCCACACTTATGGGTCCCGTCCCCCCCCAGATCCTTCACTACACCCCCGAGGAGGGCGCCTGGGTGGCCCCGGGCCCTTTCCATGGGCTGCTGTCGTGGAACGGTTCCCGTGGGACGCGGGACCTGCAGGACCTGTCGGTGCGCCTGGCCGCTGTGGGGCGGCCCCACGCCGGCCTCTACGTCTGCCGCCTGCGCCGCAACCTCACCTTCGAGGGCTACACCTACAGCCTGGCCCGCAACAAGAGCGTCCGGCTGGCCGTGGTGGAGAGCGGTGCGTGGCTTCAAACGGGGG
>NW_018364445.1:0-991 GCF_002078875.1 Numida meleagris | reverse complement strand
CGTGGGGCCGCTGTGGGGCTGACGCTATGGGGTGGTGTGGGGCTGCACTGTGGGGTGGCACTATGGGGTGGTGCTGTGGGGCAGTGCCGTGGGGCAGTGCTATGGGGTGGTGCTATGGGGCAGTGCCGTGGGGTGGTGCTATGGGGTGCTATGGGGTGGCGCTGTGGGGCAGTGCCGTGGGGCGGCGCTATGGGGCGCTATGGGGTGGCACTGTGGGTCAGTGCTATGGGGCCATGCTATGGGGTGGCACTGGCTTGGCGCTATGGGGGGCTATGGGGTGGTGCTGTGGGTCGCGTTCTGGGGTTGTGCTCTGGGGTGGTGCTGTGGGTTGCACTATGGGGTCGCTCTGTGGGGTGTGCTGTGGGGTGGCGCTGTGGGTCGCTGTGGGTCATGCTATGGGGTCGCTCTGTGGGGTTGTGCTGTGGGGTTGTGCTGTGGGTCGTGCTTTGGGTCGCGCAGTGGGTCACGCTATGGGGTTGTGCTATGGGGTTGTGCTGTGGGTCGCGCTGTGGGTCGCTCTGTGGGTCGCAGTGTGGGTTGTGCCATGGGGTCACGCTGTGGGGTGGCGCTGTGGGTCACGCTATGGGGTTGTGCTGTGGGGTCGCGCTGTGGGTCACGCTGTGGGGTTGCACTGTGGGGTGGCTCTGTGGGGTGGCGCCGTGGGTCGCTCTATGGGTCGCTCTGTGGGTCGCTCTGTGGGTTGTGCTATGGGGTCACGCTATGGGGTGGTGCTGTGGGTTGTGCTATGGGGTCACGCTATGGGGTGGTGCTGTGGGTTGTGCCGTGGGTCACGCTGTGGGTCGCTCTGTGGGTTGTGCTATGGGGTTGCGCTGTGTGTCGCTGTGTGTCGCTCTATGGGTCACTCTATGGGTCACTCTATGTGTCGCTATGGGTCACTCTATGGGTCACACTGTGGGTCGCTCTGTGGGTTGTGCTATGGGGTCATGCTTCTGTGTCGCTCCGTGTCACTCTATGGGTCACTCTATGGGTC
>NW_018364444.1:0-958 GCF_002078875.1 Numida meleagris | reverse complement strand
TTCCTATGGGGCTGGGGTGTCCCTATGGGGCTGGGATGTCTCCCTATGGGGCTGGGGTGTTTCTGTGGGGCTGGGAGCATCCCTGTGGGGATGGGGCTGTTCCTATGGGGCTGAGGTGTCCCTATGGGGCTGGGATGTTCCTATGGGGCTGGGAGCGTTCCTATGGGGCGCGCTTCACCCTGCAGGCGCTGGGCCCCCACTCCCAGCCCTCCCCGGACATGCAGGTGTGGGGCGCCGTGGGGCTGGGACCCACATGTGGGGCCGGGCCCCCCAAGTAGAACTGGGACTCCCCTATAGGGCTGGGAACATTCCTGTGGGGCTGGGTGCTCTCCCTATAGGGCTGAGCTCTCCCTATGGGGCCGAGACCCTCCCTATGGGGTAGCCCCATACCTTGCCCCACATCTCACCCCAGAGGTGTGGGGCTGGCCTGGGCTGGGCTCTCCCTATGGGGCTGAGCTCTCCCTATGGGGTCTGGGCTCTGTCTATGGGGTCTGGGCTCTCTCTATGGAGTCTGGGCTCTCCCTATGGGGCAGCCCCACACATCGCCCCACATCTCACCCCACAGGTGCAGGATCAGCCTGGGCTGGGCTCTCCCTATGGGGTTTAAGGACTTTCTATGGGGCTGGGCTCTCCCTATGGGGCTGGGCTCTCTCTGTGGGGTCTGGGCTCTCCCTGTGGGGCAGCCCCACACGTCGCCCCACATCTCCCCCCACAGGTGTGGGGCCGGCCTGGGCTGGGCTCTCCCTATGGGGTTTAAGGACTTTCTATGGGGCTGGGCTCTCCCTATGGGGCTGGGCTCTCCCTATGGGGCAGCCCCACATCTCACCCCACGGGTGCAGGATCAGCCTGGGCTGGGCTCTCCCTGTGGGGCTGGGCTCTCTCTATGGGGTCTGGGCTCTCCCTATGAGGCCGAGTTCTCTCTATGGGGCTGGGCTCTCCCTATGGGGTCTGGGCTCTC
>NW_018364443.1:0-991 GCF_002078875.1 Numida meleagris | reverse complement strand
CGATGGAGACGGCGGAGAAGGAGTGCGGAGCCCTCGGTGGGCTCTTCCAGGCCATCATTAACGACATGAAGGTAGGGCCCCCCACCCCCCCACCCCCACTCCGCACCCGACGGTCCCCGGGCAGCGCTTCTCGTCCTTACCGGGGGGCGGCGGGCACGGGGGGAGCACCGGGAGCCGCGATCCGGCACCGGGCGGCCGCCGGAGCCCCAACATCAGCACCGGATCGGTACCGGAGCCCCGAACGGGATTACCGGAGCTCTAAACCGAGAGCCTGAGCCCCGACATCAGTACCGGATCGGTACCGGAGCCCCGAACCGAGCGCTCGGATCCTCGACATCAGTCCCGGGTCGGTACCGGAGCCCCAAACCGGGCTAACGAAGCCCTAAATCGGGCACCTGGAGCTCCTAACCGGGCACTCGGACCCCGACATCAGCTCCGGATCTGTTACCGGGACTCCATATCGGGCACCCGGAGTCCCAAACCGGATTACCGGAGCCCTAAATCGGGCACCCGGACCCCGACATCAGCTCCGGATCGGTTACCGGAGCCCCGCAGCCCCCCACGGCGTTCACCGCACCGAGGGGAGCACAAAGGTCCCCCCCCGCTCCGGTTCCCCCATCCCGTTTTACTGCTGGGCTTGGGGGGAAGGAGTGGGGGGTGAGGAGGAAAAGAAAAAAAAAAAAAAGGTTTATTTTTCTATTTTTTATCATTTTTTCAATTATTTTTGGCCACATGCTCCGGGTGGGGGGGGAGGCAGAGGGGGGGGTTCTCCCGGGGGCTGAGCTTAGCGGGTCCGGCGGTGCCCCCCGCACTGGGCTGCAGCTCCCGGAGGCAGAGCCGCGTCCTCCTCCTCCTCCTCCTCCTCCTCCTCCTCTTCCTCCCGCTCCGCTCCTCGCTGCAGCCCGGCCAGACAATGCTGTCATTGCCAGAGCAGGGGAGGGGGATAAAATAAATAAATAAATAAAAAGGTTCGCTGAGAAAGGGATTAACC
>NW_018364442.1:0-1052 GCF_002078875.1 Numida meleagris | reverse complement strand
GCTGCTGAGCCAAAACACACTCACAACTTCCTACCTTGGAGTTCAGCCAAAATAAATCTGTGTCTACACTTATCCAAGCAGATACACACTTCAACATTTAATTCCTTTTTATGAACATCATTCTAAAATACTTTTCCTCTTTTAGCATAGGAAGCCACTATCTTTATACATGGCTTAGCATCAGCATTGCTGAAGGCGATGGGAAACAGAAGCCATTTTGAAAGAGAACAAGTCTTTGTGTTTTGCTGAAAAAATGTACGCCATCTTCTAATGAAAGTAAGGTTCAGCTTTGTGTTTCTTTGTTATTTCAAAGGCAACTGTGTGCTTACTGTACTGCATCTGTCCTAAACAGAAGCAAGGATGGTGGGATAAGGAGGGGTGAGTGTGTGAGCGTGCATTTAAATGGATTATTGCAGAGGAGAATGTGCTGGGCATGTGGTCCTGCAGGGCAGGGCAGGGAATCGTGAGGAATGCTAGGGTGGACACCTCAGCCATGTGGGATCTTTTGCCACCAGAAGTGGAAATAAAAAGATGCTTTTGTTTGTCTTTAAGAATCATTACTTCTAATAAACATTCATTTGAATGTGAACATCTAAACAAATTCCTGAATTGTAATCTGAGGTTATTCTATGATTTCACTTGATGTAAGGGATCAGAGATGAGGGCAGTTGTGTTACTCGGCTGTGCAGAGCCATTGCTGAATTTTTAGGATTCACTTTTAGCATTTTGTTTGCATATATTTTGCACTTAAACTGTATGTTGCTTATATTGCTTATAAGGTTCTTGATCAGATGAATACAATTGGTACTGGAGTTGGTATAACAAATTTGGAACAGGATTTTCCATCAGAATCCCTTCCTGGGGAAGACTGTGTTTTAACAAGCATTTGACAATTTCAGAAATTGCAAATCAAGGCTCTTTCTCTAGAAAACAATAAAATCTATCACTTTATGATTTGAAACAATGTTTCAATTAGAAGTTTAAGTTAATTAAATACAATTTTAAATAAATGACTGAAATTGAATTGTTGACTGAATTGTTTAAATTGAGCT
>NW_018364441.1:0-1053 GCF_002078875.1 Numida meleagris | reverse complement strand
GTGTAGTGGTGGGCACCTGAACATTTTAATGATGCTGCTGTGAGCACACCAAAGAGAGCCATGGCATGCTGTGTATTGTGTCAGGTCAGCTGTTTCAGTGGTGGATTCAGCTCTATTGCTTTTTTTTTTCTATCTGGAGCTCAATCCACCTCCATTGGTTCTTCTTCTGGAGGTGGATACACCTCCATTGGCTTCACAGCAGTTGTCACAACACTGGCCATTGCTTGAAGGCCACAGGCCCTCTTCCTCATCTTCTTCCTCCACACAGTCTTCTTCAGAGTCTTTGGTTCCAGAGATCACTTCTCCTTGTTCCCACATAAAAGTGGGCAGCCCCTACTCCAAGTTCTCTTGGTTCCAACCATCATTAGCTATTGCCAGAGGTCTGGAAGCTCATGAGTGTTGGACCAGCTGTAGGGGCAAAGGTGATAAGTAAGAACCCAGAATAGAAGTTGATTGGTGGCGGTCGTTGTGACAGTGACCCCCATGCGTGGCAAGACGTACCTGTGTTGGGAGTGGTGTTCTGTTGCTTCAAAGATGCCCTTTGTGTGGAAGGAGGAAGGGGGTTGTGGAGTCTGAGGGTCCCTTTCCTGGGGCTGGTTCCCCTATGCCATTTTCTTGCTGGAGACAAAGGGTACTCCTTGGGCACAAGGACTGCCTTTGTGTCCTGTCTTTGTCTTCAAGCACCCATTGTGAGTAGCCTTCTCATCTTCAGGCTGAGATACCCCTGCCTCCAGGACCCGAGGCCTATAGTGGCCCTCTCAGGCAGGCCTCCTGTCTCTGTTGGAGCTGCCAAAAGGAAGCGAGATTCACATTTGCCTGCCTTCTTGGGAATCCAAGCAGAAGAGATGTTAACTCTTCACAAGGGTTAGGGATGGGAAAGGAGGCTATCCTGCAGGCAAGCCTGTGGATGTTAATGGATGCCCCAGCTAATTCATCTGGAGGCTAAACACAGATGGTATAGTGGTGGGCACCTGAACATTTTAATGATGCTGCTGTGAGCACACCAAAGAGAGCCATGGCATGCTGTGTATTGTGTCAGGTCAGCTGTTTTAG
>NW_018364440.1:9253-12593 GCF_002078875.1 Numida meleagris | reverse complement strand
GATGGAGGCCTGGGTCCAGCTTCGGTTTGGGGACATGGGGAGATGCAGGGACCTGGATCTGGGTCCAGCTACAGCATGGGGACATCGGGGGACACTGGGGATGTGGGGGTCTCCAGTTGGGATTGGAGATGGAGACCTGCATCCCATGATCAGTTTGGGGACATTTGGGGACATTGGGGGATCCAGGGACCAAGAGCTGGGTCCTCCTAAAGCATGGGGGCATATGGGGACATGGAAGAGGTGGGGGTCTTCGGTTGGGTGTGGAGATCGGTTTGGGGACACTTGGGGACATCTAGGGGCATGGTGACCTCCAAGGATCCAGACCCAGGTCCACCTGTGATGTGGGGACTTGTGGGGCACAGCGGGGACATGGGGGTCTCCATCTCTTTGGGGAGACCCTGACCCACCTCCGTCCCCCGTGTGGGGTCCACATGGGTCCCATATGGGGACACAATGGGGACGTATGGGGTGGGACACGGGGGTCTCCAGCTCTTTGGGGAGACCCTGACCCACCTCCATCCCCCATATGGGGCCACGTGGGGTCCACATGGGTCCCATATGGGGACATGGGGAGGGGACATGGGGGTCTCCAGCTCTATGGGGAGACCCTGACCCACCTCCATCCCCTGTGTGGGGCCATGTGGGTTCCATATGGGTCCCATATTGGGACACAATGGGGACATATGGGGTAGGACATGGGGGTCTCCATCTCTTTGGGGAGACCCTGACCCACCTCCATGCCCTGTGTGGGGTCCACATGGGTCCCATATAGGGACACACTGGGGACACGGGGGTCTCCAGCTCTATGGGGAGACCCTGACCCACCTCCATCCCCTGTGTGGGGCCACGTGGGGTCCACATGGGTCCCATATGGGGACACGGGGAGGGGACATGGGGACCTCCAGCTCTTTGGGGAGACCCTGACCCACCTCCATCCCCCATATGGAGCCAAGGGGGGGGGGTCCATATGGGTCCCATACAGGGACACAATGGGGATGTATGGGGTGGGAAACGGGGGTCTCCAGCTCTTTGGGGAGACCCTGACCCCCCTCCATGCCCCACGTGGGGTTCATATGGGTCCCATATGGGTCCCATACAGGGACACAATGGGGACGTATGGGGTGGGAGACGGGGGTCTCCAGCTCTTTGGGGAGACCCTGACCCACCTCCATCCCCCGTGTGGGGCCACGTGGGGTCCATATGGGTCCCATACGGGGACATGGGGGTCTCCAGCTCTTTGGGGAGACCCCAGCCCACTTCCATCCCCCATGTGGGGTTCATATGGGTCCCATATAGGGAAACCTTGGGGACATGTAGGGGGGGACACGGGGGTCTCCGTCTCTTTGGGGAGACCCTGACCCACCCCCATGCCCCACGTTGGGTCCATATGGGTCCCATATAGGGACTCTAGGGACAGAATGGGGGGGACCTCCAGCTCTTTGGGGAGACCCTGACCCACCTCCATCCCCCATATGGGGCCAAGGGGGGTCCATGTGGGTCCCATACAGGGACACAATGGGGACGTATGGGGTGGGAGATGGGGGTCTCCAGCTCTTTAGGGAGACCCTGACCCACCTCCATCCCCTGTGTGGGGCCACTTGGGGTCCATATGGGTCCCCTACAGGGACATGGGGGTCTCCAGCTCTTTGGGGAGACCCCGTCCCACTTCCATCCCCCATGTGGAGTACATATGGGTCCCATACAGGGAAAACTTGGGGACACGTGGGGGGGGACACGGGGGTCTCCGTCTCTATGGGGAGACCCTGACCCATCTTCATCCCCCATGTGGGGTCCATATGGGGCCGGCTGGGGCCATCTGGGTCCTCCACTTCCAATTGAAGACCAAACCCAAGCTCTCCAGCAGCGGGGACCCCGTGGAACCACCCCATGCCCCCCGTAGTGCCCCCGTGGGTTGACTTAGGGTAACTTGGGGGTCCCATTTCCCCCCCCTCTCCCCCCCCCCCAGACACCCCAACGTTCTGCGCCTCTACAACTACTTCCACGACCGCAAGCGCGTCTACCTCATCCTGGAGTACGCCCCACGTGGGNGGGGGCATAGATGGCTCCTGTGTGATATAGGGGTGTTATGGGGGGAAACTGGGGGGGGCCATGCTGGCAGCACTGTCCCCTCCCCTGGGGTTCTTGTCTGTGGGAGTGTTGGGACGGGTTCTTGGGTGATGTTGGGTTTGAGGGGTGGGGGTGTTGGATTTGGGAGTGAGGATGTTGAGACTGGGGGTCCTGGGTTGGGTTTGGAGGCAGGGATGTTGGGTTTTAGGGGTCTTGGGTTGGGTTTGGGGGTGGGGATGTTGGGTTTTGGGGGTCCTGGATTGGGTTTGGGGGTGGGGACATTGGGTTTGGGGATCTTGGGTTGGGTTTGGGGCTGGGGACGTTGGGTTTGGGGTCCTGCCTTGGGTTTAGGGGTGAGGATGGTGAGTTTGGGGGTAGGGATGTTGAGATTGGGGGTCCTGGGTTGGCTTTAGGGGTGGGTATGTTGGGTTTGGGGTTGGGATGTTGGTTTGGGGGGCGGGGATGTTGGGTGTGGGGGTCCTGGCTTGGGTTTGGGGGTGGGGATGTTGGGTTTGGGGGTGAGGATGTTGAGGTTGGGGGTCCTGTCTTGGGTTTGGGGGTGGAGACGTTGGGTTTGGGAGTGGAGACGTTGGGTTTGGGAGTGGAGACGTTGGGTTTGGGAGTGGGGACGTTGGGTTTGGGAGTGGGGATGTTGGGTTTAGGGGTCCTGGGTTGGGTTTGGGGGTGGAGGTGTTGGGTTTGGGGAGTCCTGGGTTGGGTTTCAGGTTGGGATGTTGGTTTTGGGGGCAGGGATGTTGGGTGTGGGGGTCCCGTCTTGGGTTTGGGGGTGGGGATGTTGAGATTGGGGGTCCTGGGTTGGGTTTGGGGGTGGAGATGTTGGGTTTTGGGTTGGGATGTTGGTTTTGGGGGTGGGGACGTTGGGTTTGGGGCTGGGGACGTTCGGTTTGGGGATGTTGGGTTTGGGGCATCCTGGCTTGGGTTTGGGGGTGGGGATGTTGAGGTTGGGGGTCCTGTCTTGGACTTAGGGGTGAGGATGTTGAGTTTGGGGGTGGGGATGTTGGTTTTGGGGGTACTGGCTTGGGTTTGGGGGTGGAGGTATTGGGTTTTGGGGTGGTGATGTTGGGTTTGGGGATCCTGGGTTGGGTTTGGGGATCCTGGGTTGGGTTTGGGGATCCTGGGTTGGGTTTGGGGGTGGGGATGTTGGGTTTGGGGGTCCTGGGTTGGCTTTAGGGGTGGGTATGTTGGGTTTGGGGTTGGGATGTTGGGTTTGGGGGTGGGGATGTTGGGTGTGGGGCTCCTGGCTTGGGTTTGG
>NW_018364440.1:0-1150 GCF_002078875.1 Numida meleagris | reverse complement strand
AGCTGGCGGACGCGCTGCTCTACTGCCACGCCAAGAAGGTGATCCACCGCGACATCAAGCCCGAAAACCTCCTGCTGGGGCTGAAGGGCGAGCTGAAGATCGCCGACTTCGGGTGGTCCGTGCACGCCCCCTCCCTCAGGTATTGGGGGGGGGGACGGGGACATTTTGGGCAGGGGGGGGGACGTGGGGCTGGGAGGGCACAGGGTGACCAGGAACCCTGTAGGAGCCAATGAATGGGACATGATGACATCCTTGCCCCCACTGATGCCACCAACCTCAGGTTGAGCTCTGTAGGGGCGGTCCCTGTCCCTATAAGGGAGGGGACACAATGTTGGGGGGAGGGCATGAGTTCTGGGGGGGCACAGGGTGACCAGGAACCCTATAGGACCCAATGAATGGGACACAACCACATCCTTGCCCCCAGCAATGCCACCAACCCCAAGCTGAGCCCTATAGGGGGGTCCCTCTCCCTATAAGGGGGGTGGACACAAGGTTTGGGGGGGGGGTCATGAGGTCTGGGGGGGCACAGGGTGACCAGGAACCCTATAGGACCCAATGAATGGGACACAACCACATCCTTGCCCTCATCAATGCCACCAACCCCAAGCTGAGCCCTATAGAGGGGGTCCCTCTCCCTATAAGGGGGGGGACACAAGGTTTGGGGGGGCATGAGGTCTGGGGGGGCACAGGGGACCCTATAGGACCCAATGAATGGGGCTAGACCACATCCTTGCCCCCACCAATGTCACCAACCCCAAGTCGGATCCTATAGGGTGGTCTCTCTCCCTATAAGGGGGGGGGACACAAGGTTTGGGGGGGGGGGTCATGAGTTCTGGGGGAGCAGAGGGTGACCAGGAACCCTATAGGACCCAATGGGGCAGGGGTCCCGCTATAGGGCAAAGAGGCCCCACATAGGACGGGGGACCCCCTGTAGGGGGGGGGGGTCTCCTATGGGGCGCGGGGCTGTCCCCGCTGTGGGGCTGCCCCCCAAGCCGTACCCGATTTCTGGTAGGTGACGTTGAAGACGTCGTCGTCCTCCACCGGGAACTCCCGGGCGGCCTCGAGGGCGCGGGGCGAGTAGAGCAGCGCCGGGAACGGGATCCCGCGGTGCACGAAGTACCCGGGGGACATGGCCCCGCTGCGGGGGGGG
>NW_018364439.1:0-978 GCF_002078875.1 Numida meleagris | reverse complement strand
GGTTATGGGGTCGGCTGTGGGGTTATGGGGTCGGCTGTGGGGTTATGGGGTCGGTTATGGGGTCGGCTATGGGGTTATGGGGTCGGCTATGGGGTTATGGGGTCATCTGTGGGGTCACGGGGTCGGCTATGGGGTTATGGGGTCATCTGTGGGGTCACGGGGTCGGCTATGGGGTCACGGGGTCATCTATGGGGCCATGGGGTTTCTATGGGGTCATGGGGTTTCTATGGGGTCATGGGGTTTCTGTAGGGTCAGGGGATGATCTATGGGGCCGTGGGGCAATCTATGGGGCCGTGGGGCAATCTATGGGGCCGTGGGGTTTCTATGGGGCCGTGGGGTTTCTATGGGGCCGTGGGGTTTCTATGGGGCCGTGGGGTTTCTATGGGGTCACGGGGTTTCTATGGGGTCATGGGGCAATCTATGGGGTCAAGGGGCAATCTATGGGGTCAAGGGGCAATCTATGGGGTCATGGGGTTTCTATGGGGTCATGAGATTTCTATGGGGTCATGGGGTTTCTATGGGGTCACATGGCTTCTATGGGGCCTTGGGGTTTTCTATGGGGCCGTGGGGTTTTTCTATGGGGCCGTGGGGTTTTCTATGGGGCCGTGGGGTTTTCTATGGGGTCATGGGGTTTTCTATGGGGTCATGGGGTTTCTCTGGGGTCACGGGGTTTCTCTGGGGTCATGGGGTTTCTATGGGGCCGTGGGGCGATCAGTGGGGTCATGGGGTTTCTATGGGGTCATGGGGCGATCAGTGGGGTCATGGGGTTTCTATGGGGTCATGGGGTTTCTATGGGGTCATGGGGCAATCTATGGGGTCAAGGGGCAATCTATGGGGTCAAGGGGCAATCTATGGGGTCATGAGATTTCTATGGGGTCATGGGGTTTCTATGGGGTCATGGGGCGATCAATGGGGTCATGGGGCTTCTATGGGGTCAAGGGGCTTCTATGGGGTCAAGGGGCAATCTATGGGGTCATG
>NW_018364438.1:0-992 GCF_002078875.1 Numida meleagris | reverse complement strand
GTGGGGCAGAGATGGGCAGAAATATGTGGGGCAGAGCTGTGGGGCAGAAATATGTGGGGCAGAGATGGGGGGCAGAGATGTGGGGCAGAGCTATGGGGCAGAAATATGTGGGGCAGAGTCATGGGGCACAGTTGTGGGGCAGAGGTGTGGGGCAGAAATATGTGGGGCAGAGTTGTGGGGCAGAGATGTGGGGCAGAGCTATGGGGCAGAAATCCATGGGGCAGAGCTGTGGGGCAGAGATGTAGGGCAGAAATCCATGGGGCAATGCTGTGGGGCAGAAATATGTGGGGCAGAGTTGTGGGGCAGAGCTGTGGGGCAGAGATGTGGGGCAGAAATCCATGGGGCAGAGATGTGGGGCAGAGATGTAGGGCAGAGCTATGGGACAGAAATCCATGGGGCAGAGCTTTGGGGCAGAGCTGTGGTGCAGAAATCCATGGGGCAGAAATATGTGGGGCAGAAATACATGGGGCAGAGATGTAGGGCAGAGCTGTGGGGGCAGAAATATGTGGGGCAGAGTTGTTGGGCAGAGCTATGGGGCAGAAATCCATGGGGCAGAGCTTTGGGGCAGAGCTGTGGGGCAGAACTGTGGGGCAGCAATATGTGGGGCAGAGCTGTGGGGCAGAAATATGTGGGGCACAGCTGTGGGGCAGAGCTGTGGGGCAGAAATATGTGGGGCAGAAATCCATGGGGCAGAGATGTGGGGCAGAGTTGTGGGGCAGAGATGTGGGGCTGAAATATGTGGGGCAGAAATCCCTGGGGCAGAGCTGTGGGGCAGAGATGTGGGGCTGAGCTACGGGGCAGAAATATGTGGGGCAGAGATGTGGGGCAGAAATTTGTGGGACAGAGTCATGGGGCAGAGCTGTGGGGCAGAACTGTGGGGCAGAGCTGTGGGGCAGAAATATGTGGGGCAGAAATCCATGGGGAAGAGCTGTGGGGCAGAAATATGTGGGGCAGGGATGTGGGGCAGAGCTGTGGGGCAGAAATCCATGGGG
>NW_018364437.1:0-1021 GCF_002078875.1 Numida meleagris | reverse complement strand
TAGGGACCCATAGGGACCCTATAGCCCCATAGGGACCCCATAGGGACCCCATACTCCCCCTGTAGGGACCCATAGGGACCCCATACTCCCCCTGTAGGGACCCCATACCCCCATGGGGACCCCATAGGGACCCCATAGGGACCTCATACTCCCCCTGTAGGGACCCCATACCCCCATGGGGGCCCCATAGGGACCCCATACTCCCCCTGTAGGGACCATATATGGTCCCCATAACCCCATAAGGACCCAATAGGGACCCCATAGGGACCACATAGGGACCCCATACCCCCATAGGGACCCCCTAGGGACCCCATAATCCCATAGGGACCCCATAGGGACCCTCTAGGGACCCCAGAATGACGCCATCACCCCATAGGGACCCCATAGGGACCCCATAGGGACCTCATAGGGACCTCATAGGGACCCCATACCTCCATAAGGAACCCATAGAGACCCCATACGCCCCTAGGGACCCCCTAGGGACCCCATAGGGACCCCATACCCCCATAGGGGCCCCATACCCCCATAGGGGCCCCATAGGGACCCCGTAACAACCCCATACCCCCATGGGGACCACATAAGGACCCCATAGCGAGGGCCCGGACCTTCGACGCTGAGCTCGGCGTCGCTCTCGCCGCCGTTGGTCATGATCTTGTAGTGCCCCCCAGCGCCCCATAGCGACCCCACAGGGACCCCATAACGACCCCATCACCCCATAGAGACCCTATAGGGACCACATAGGGAACCCATACCCCCATAGGAACCCCATAGGGATCCCATAATGACCCCATAACGACCCCATCACCCCATAGGGACCCCGTAGGGGCCCCACCACGCCATAGAGACCCCATAGGGATCCCATAGGGACCCCATACCCCCATAGGGACCCCATAGGGACCCCATACTCCCCCTGTAGGGACCCCATACCCCCATGGGGACCCCATAGGGACCCCATAGGGACCCCATAGGGACCCCATAGGGACCCCATACTCCCCCTGTAGGGACCCATAGGGACCCCATA
>NW_018364436.1:0-1004 GCF_002078875.1 Numida meleagris | reverse complement strand
GCAACTGGGAGCTACTGGGAGGGAGTGGTGGGGGTCTGGGGGTTACTGGGAGGCAACTGGGAGCTACCGGGATGCAAGTGGGAGGGACTGGTGGGGCCCTGGGGGTTACTGGGAGGCACTGGGAGCTACTTGCAGATACCAACATGGATTCTGCCTGCCCTGAGGGGTTACTGGGAGCTAACTGGGAGCTACTGGGAGCTACTGGGATGCAACTGGGAGATACTGGGATGCAACTGGGAGGGACTGGGATGCAACTGGGAGGGACTGGGGGTTACTGGGAAGCACTGGGAGCTCCTTGCAGATACCGACATGGATTCTGCCTGCCCTGGGGGGTTACTGGGAGCTAACTGGGAGCTACTGGGAGCTACTGGGATGCAACTGGGAGATACTGGGATGCAACTGGGAGATACTGGGATGCAACTGGGAGGGACTGGGATGCAACTGGGAGGGACTGAGAGCTACTTGCAGATACCGACATGGATTCTGCCTGCCCTGGGGGGTTACTGGGAGCTAACTGGGAGCTAACTGGGAGCTACTGGGAGCTACTGGGATGCAACTGGGAGGGACTGGGAGTTACTGGGAGATACTGGGGGTTATTGGGAGGGACTGGGGGTTACTGGGAGGGACTGGTGGGGGTCTAGGGGTTACTGGGAAGCAGTGGGAGCTGCTTGCAGATACCGACATGGGTTCTGCCTGCCCTGGGGGGTTACCGGCGGTTTACTGGGAGCTAACTGGGAGGTAACTGGGAGCTACTGGGAGCTAACTGGGAGGGGCCGCTCACTTCTGGGACCACTCGAGGTTCATGCCGGACTGCATGGCGAAGGCGGCCAGCATCTCCTGCTGCTCGGCGGCCAGCGTGGGCACGGGGCTGGAGGAGGGGGTGGGCGCGGGCATGACGAAGGCGCGGCGCAGCTCCTCGGCCGTGGCGTTGCGGACGAAGAGCTCGTCGTTGACGATGCACAGCCTAACGATAGCGGGTTAATTAATGAGAGCTTAATTTGGGG
>NW_018364435.1:0-1024 GCF_002078875.1 Numida meleagris | reverse complement strand
TCCCCGCTGGGTCCCAACCCCGGGGGGGTCCCCCCAAACCCCCGGGGGGGCCCAGGTGGGTATTGCCGGAGGCTGGCGAGGGGCAGCCCCAAAGCGTCGGCGAACAGCACCCGGCGAGACCCCCCCCCGGGGGGGGGCACGGTGGGGTCTGGCCCCCCCCCTTCAACCCAAACACCACCCCCCGGGAGCCAGGGGGTCCCCCCGGGGAGCCAGACCTCGGGGGGGGACTCAGGAAGGAGCCAGGCCCCCGGGGGGGGGTTGGGAGGGTCGAGGGGGGGGTCTAAGGGTGGGGGGAGCGGGGGGGTGGGTTGAGAAGGGCCCCCCCGGCGCGGGGCATGCCGGGAGTCCGGCCAAGGGGCGGAGGCGGGTGGCCGCGCCATGGCGGCCGGGGGCGGGGCCGGAGGCGGGGCTAAATGGAAGGGGCGTGGCCCTATTGGCTGCGCAGATGGAGGGGGCGTGGTTAGAATGAAAGGGCGGGGTTTAGCCAGATAGGGGAGTGCTGATAGGCGAGAGGGCGTGGCCTGATTGGCTCGTCGCTTGCTAGGGAGGTGGGGTTACGTGGAGAAGGGGGCGTGGTCATGCCGGAAGGGGGCGTGGTTAAAGGCAGAGTGGGCGGGGTTAGAGGCAGAGTGGGCGGGGCTTTGCGGTCCCTCGTTCAGTGCCATGTGAGTGGGGGGACAGTTTGGAGGAGTAGGTTCTTTGAGGGGGGGGGCTGTGGGGGTGGTAAAATAACCCCCCCCTCCCAAATGTCAGCATCCGTGGGGTGAAGCAGGGACCCCACATTCTTCAGGAGGTGTTTTGGGTTGAGGGGGGGTGTAAAACGTGTCTTATCAGCACTATCTACACCCACGCATTGGGTTTTTTTGTTGGGGGGGGTGGGGAGGGGAGAAGGTGAATGGGCCCCCCCCCCCTCCCCGAACCGAAGTATTTGGGTTCCTTGTGGGGGGTGAAGTGACACGGTTTGGGGGGCAGTGTTTGAGGGGTCAAGCAGTGCCCCCCCCCACAACACTTGGTCCTCTACGGG
>NW_018364434.1:0-1056 GCF_002078875.1 Numida meleagris | reverse complement strand
TAGAGTGCAAAATGCACAAAATTATCATTTTCCCTACACAGAAGTTTAAAAAGCAAGCTTACAGCTTGAAGATATAATACATTATGTTTTGTCATTTTAGATTAGACTGAAACAAACCTGGTAACTATGCAAGCTCCTCTCAGCAATATTACCCTTAAAAGATTCTTCTGGATAGTAGAGAATAAAGCACATGGAGAGAGCAGATAATCCTTCATCACTACACTTATTCACATCAGCCCCGCTATCAAGAAGAAGACTCACAACATCACGGTGGGAATGAACCTGTAGAGGGGAAACATCCACACTTGCACACTTCCAGCTTTTGACATAAAAAGAATTGCCAATAGTTCTTAAGTAGCGCTTTACGCTGTTCAGCTAATTCAAATGTATGTTTCCCATGAAATACAATCACAATTTAGAACCATGTTTTACAGGGTTCAAAATACACATCTTTCAGCTAAATTCCATCCTCAAGTACACCTTTCCCCTTTTTTCTTCCTTCTTTATGAGAACGCAGAAGGATTTATGTACAGAAAGAGACTAAGATTGACCAAGATGTCTACAGAAAAACAGTGTTCTCAATTATTACCTTGATTTTGCTGGCAATTTGTAATGAATGTCAAGTATTCACGTAGCTGAAAAGGGCACGAATAAAAAGATTAGGGGAGGGTGAATTTCATGCCCTTCCTACAGGAATTGAAGTTGTGCATGCATGGATTCTAGCCACTATAACTTTTCAGCAAAAACAAAACAACTCTGCCTGAATCTGATTTCAGCTAGAAGAAATAAGGGCACAGTTCTATCCAAGAACGTAGGTCCAATGCATAATCATAACCTGAAATCAAACCTGACATTTGAAGCCATCTCTAATATTTAATGAAGAGCTTCCTCCAGATGATTTATTTACAGTGGGGTTTGGCATGATACCAATCATTAAAGACACTACTCATGCCACCACTCTTTTCCATTTTTCTTGTTTACTGAGCATTCCTTTCATATTTTGTAATAAAACAAGACCAACATGTTATTCAGCCTACAATAGCAGGAATGTTGTTA
>NW_018364432.1:0-1044 GCF_002078875.1 Numida meleagris | reverse complement strand
GTGGGTGCTGTTGGGTTCATGTGGGTGCCACTGTGTTTGTGTGGGTGCTGTTGGGTTTGAGTGGGTGCTGTTAGGTTGTGTGGGTGCCATTGCGTTTGTGTGGGTGCTGTTGGGTTGTGCGGGTGCCATAGTGTTTGTGTGGGTGCTGTTGGGTTTTTGTGGGTGGAGTTGTTGGGTTGTGTGGGCGCCATTGTGTTTGTGTGGGTGCTGTTGGGATGGAGTGGGTGCTGTTGGGTTGTGTGGGTGCTGTTGGGTTTGAGTGGGTGCTGTTGGGTTCATGTGGATGCCATTGGGTTTTTGTGGGTGGAGTTGTTGGGATGTGTGGGTGCCACTGTGTTTGTGTGGGTGCTGTTGGGTTTTTGTGGGTGGAGTTGTTGGGTTGTGTGGGTGCCACTGTGTTTGAGTGGGTGCTGTTGGGTTTGAGTGGGTGCTGTTGGGTTCATGTGGGTGCCATAGTGTTTGTATGGGTGCCATTGGGTTTGAGTGGGTGCTGTTGGGTTTTTGTGGGTGGAGTTGTTGGGTTGTGTGGGCGCCATAGTGTTTGTGTGGGTGCTGTTGGGATGGAGTGGGTGCTGTTGGCTTTGTGTGGGTGCTGTTGGGTTTGAGTGGGCGCTGTTGCGTTGTGTGGGTGCCATTGCATTTGTGTGGGTGCTGTTGGGTTTGAGTGGGTGCTGTTGGGTTCATGTGGATGCCATTGGGTTTTTGTGGGTGGAGTTGTTAGGTTGTGTGGGTGCCATTGGGTTGTGTGGGTGCTGTTGGGTTCATGTGGGTGCCATTGGGTTGTGTGGGTGCCATTGGGATGGAGTGGGTGCTATTGAGGGTTATGTGGGTGGAGTTGTTGGGTTGTGTGGGTGCCATTGGGTTGTGTGGGTGCTGTTGGGTTCATGTGGGTGCCATTGGGTTTTTGTGGGTGGAGTTGTGGGGTTGTGTGGGTGCCACTGTGTTTGTGTGGGTGCTATTGGGTTTGAGTGGGTGCTGTTGGGTTGTGTGAGTGCCACTGTGTTTGTGTGGGTGCTGTTGGGTTTGAGTGGGTGCTGTTGGGTT
>NW_018364431.1:0-951 GCF_002078875.1 Numida meleagris | reverse complement strand
CGCTATGGGGCAGGGGTGGTGCTATGGGGACGCTATGGGGCAAGGTGGTGCTGTGGGGCTGCTATGGGGCATGGTGGCGTTATGGGGACGCTATGGGGCAGGGGTGGCAATATGGGGCATGGTGATGCTATGGGGCCACTATGGGGCACGGTGGCGCACTTATGGGGCACGGAGTCGCACTTGTGGGGCACAGTGTCGCACTTATGAGTCTGCTATGGGTCAGGGTGACCCCCCCATCCCTGCAGAGCCACCCGGGCACCAAGGTGACGGTGCTGGACCTGTTTGATGCCTATGGGGCAGAATGGGGCCGCTATGGGTCCGCTATGGGGCAGTATGAGGCCACTATGGGGCATGGTGTCACACTTATGGGGTACGGAGTCGCACTTATGGGTGCGCTATGGGTCAGGGTGTTGCCCCCCCATCCTCACAGAGCCAGCTGGGCACCAAGGTGACGGTGCTGGAGCTGTGTGATCCATATGGGGCCACTATGGGGCCGCTATGGGGCACGGTGTCACACTTATGGGTCCGCTATGGGTCAGGGTGACCCCCCCATCCCTGCAGAGCCACCCGGGCACCAAGGTGTCGGTGCTGGAGCTGTGTGATCCCTATGGGGCAGGATGAGACCACTATGGGGCAGTATGGGACTGCTATGGGGCACGGAGTCGCAGTTATGGGGCACAGTGTCGCACTTATGGGTCCGCTATGGGTCAGGGTGACCCCCCCCCGTCCCCACAGAGCCACCCTGGCACCAAGGTGACGGTGCTGGACCTGTTTGATCCCAATGGTGCAGAATGGGGCCGCTATAGGTCCTCTATGGGGCAGTATGGGTTCGCTATGGGGCACGGTGTCGCACTTATGGGTCCGCTATGGGTCAGGGTGACCCCCCCCCCGTCCCCGCAGAGCCACCCAGGTACCAACGTGACGGTGCTGGACCTGTTTGACCGGGGGCAG
>NW_018364430.1:260044-360788 GCF_002078875.1 Numida meleagris | reverse complement strand
AAATATATTTGTAATTACATATCATCCATGATTATTGAATATCTTCAAACTGTCCTTTCAGTGGGACTGTGAAAATTAATATAGGCCTGGAACAAGAAATGTGTTGTTGAAATAGATGAGGTTAAACACCCATTTATACAATCATAGAATAATAAAATAATCCCAGCTCAAAGAGACCTACAAGGAACATTGAGTCCAACTCCTGGCTCCACACAGGACCATCCAAAATTCAAACTCTGTGTCTGAGAGCATTGTCCAAACCCTCCTTAAACTTCAGCATGCTTGGTGATGTTACTACTGCCCCAGGGAGCCTGTTTCAGGGCACAATCACCCTCTCGGCGGAGAACTTTCTCCCAATACCCAACCCGAACCTCCACCACCAAGGGAGGCTCTATGCTGTTCCCTCACGTCCTGTCACTATCACCAGAGGTCAGCACCTTCACCTCTACCTCCCCTTGTTAGGAAGCTATAGGCCACCATGAGGGCTCCCCTCAGTCTCCCCGTTTGCAGGCTGAACAAACCAAAGGACCTCTGCTGCTCCTCATTCACCTTGCCCTCTACACCCTTCACCATCTTCATAGCCCTTCTTTGGATGCACTCTAACAATTTTAAGTCCTTCTTATGTTGTGGCACCCAAAACTGCATACAATACATAAGGTGAGGCTGCATCATTATAGAGTAGAGAGGGAAAATTCCTTCCCTGGACCAGCTAGCATTGCTGGGCCTGATACAACCCCAGGGTACTGCGTTATTTTGTTCTTTGTATCTATTGTATTTTTCATGGAAAATAAATTGGATGTATTAGTTTCAGAGCAACCTACACACATTGTTATCACTGTATTTTTATTCTCCTTTTCCTTTTCTGTTTTAGTTAATACTTGCTTTTTTTTAATCTCAACCTCTGTGTTCTATTTTATTTCAAATTCTCTCCCTCATCCCACCTGGAGGAGGAATGAGCAAATGGCTTTGTGCTGCTCAGCTGCCTGCCAGGCTAATCCACTACAATATTAATATTATTCTTTCAAATATTGCAGGAGAATCTGTTGTGATGCTAAATAATTTTTATTAAAAAAACCCCACGCATTTCTATCATATATGCTATAAAAACTGATGTTGAAAACAAATAAAAATTGAAAGAAAACATTTTCTGCTAGTGTGGAACAGTATTTGTTACCTGGTAATTTTCCTATCTGCAGAAAATAAATTTAACTGGGATCACTTCAGTTTAATCTAACAGGAAAGCTGTTTTATTAGTGTTGGTAGAACCGTGGGCTTCTAAGAGAACTTTAACTGGGAAAATTGAAATAGGTTATAAAAATATATTTTCTATTACCTGGTATTGGCATTTTTCATTAGCAAAATCCTGAGCAACATATTCATATTTTTCTTTATTTTAGATGGCATTGTTATCACATTCAGTACTGATTGTGGGATTGCAGAGATTTAAGAGAAAGTAATTTCTGCCTTCTTACGTGATTTTGTCCCTTTTATTGTTATTTTATAGCTCCAATTTTTGTTACTTTATAGTGATATGAATTTGTGCATTTGCTTAAAATATGAATACTTTCTGGGAAATACTTCCATCACTGGTATTCTCATAGATAGTCCTAGATTGTGCCATAGGAGTATTTTGCTAGCTTTTCCTAGGCATCCAAAATGATAGTGGTATTTTTTTTTGTCCTTGGAGTTGGTGATTGATTAAACTGTGTAAATCGAGAAGCCAAATGTAAGATTGTTTGCTGCTCTCTGTTGAGGAAATGTAGAATCCCAAATGCATCTTCTCAGAGGGTTGATCTCCCACGGTCCCAGCCTGCCATACAGAATGAACACACTGGAGCACAAGTATCCTCTGAAATGCCAAGAGAAGCAAAAAGAAGAATGCAAGTATGAAGCTCACAGCTGAGTTTTACAAATACTTGATCGTGTGTGGTAAAAGCTGTAGTACTGTGCTTAAGGTTACCATCCATCTTCTTTTTACCATTCAGAAATAGTGCAGAAAAGTAGAACAGATCAGCAATCTATCCAGTATCTCCCAGTCAAAACAGTAGTTTCTGTTGCCTCACAGCAAACTGGAGTCAAATATATGGACAAAAAAGTAGTTTCATGCAATTGCAAAAAGGCTACTTTTGTCAGATAACTACTGCACTTGTGCTCATTGACTGACTGCACATGAGATGTTGCACTGGAAGTCTGAGTGCTAGAGTACTAAAAACCCATTGTGTTAGTCATTTATGTTGTAATGGTTTGGAAGGATATGATGTACCAAATCTCTTAGTAGAGTAGACACAGAAAGCTGAGACTGCGCTGTCTGTGCTTGAATCTTAAATTTTATTTAGAGGGCTAGAAGATAACTGTGAAGTAAGGAAATAGTTCTAGAAAGTCAGGGTTTATACACTGTAAGTAAATCTTACTTTGACCTTGCTTGTCTGAAGTACCTGAAAGAATGGTCCGTTCCTGTAGTAGCACTAATTACATTTAATATACATAGAACATACATAGGTCCTGAAGAGCACCTGAAAACCCTGCAATGTGAAGAAATTAAAAGGCATGCAAGACTTGGCCCTGAGTCATGTTTTCCTAGGCCACGTATGGTCAAGAACATGAAACATGAGGTGATTTATCTGTTCCCATTGTACTTAAGCCTAAAAATACTACTGCAGTATTGAAAAGCTATTCAGAAATCCTAAGCATTGATTTTTCAATACATACACCCCATGGTATGACTGGCTCTTTTGGCTGCCAGGGCACGCTGCTGACTCAGGTTTCACAGTATTGCAGGGTTTGGAAAGGACCTCAAGAGTCCAACTGAGTCCAATTCCACTGCTAAAGCAGGTACTCTACAATAGGTTGCACAGGTAAGCAGGTCTTGAATATCTCCATAGAAAGAGACTCCACAACCTCTCTGGGCAACCTGTTCCAGTGCTCCATCACTCTTAATGTAAAGCAGTTATTTTGCATGTTTTTGTGGAACTTCTTATGTTCACGTTTTAGGCCATTATTCTTTGTCTTATCGCTATGTATCACCAAGAAGAGCCTGGCCTCATCCATTTGCCTGCCGCTTCCCTTTAGATATTTATAAACATTAATCACAGCCCCTCTCAATCTTCTTTTCCTCAGGCTGAACCGACCAAGGTTACTCAGTCTTTCCTGGTATGGGAGGTGCTCCTGGCCCTTTATCATTTCTGTGATCCTCTGCTGGACTCTTCCTAGGAGTTCTCTGTATTTTTTGAACTGGGCAGCCCAGAACTGGACACAGTATTCTAAATGTGGCCTAACCAGGGGAGAGTATTACGGGAGGACCACCTCCCTTGATCTGCTTGTCACTCTTTTTCATGCACCCCAGGATACCATTGGCCTTCTTGGCCACAAGGACACACTGCAGGCTCACAAGCAACCTGTTGTCCACCAGAAAACCCCAGGTCCTTTTCTGCAGAGCTTCTCTCCAGTAGGTCATTCCCTAACCTGTACAAATACTCTTCAAATCTAAAGAATATAACCAAAGCTAAAAATAAAACCCAGAAACAGCTAAAAGCAGAGCAAGAATGGAATTTCCTTGTGAGTAAGAGTGACTGAATCTAAGCCTGCTCTTCTACAGGGGGCTTTACTAACTCTAAAAACATTGAGGTTTTAGACAAAATCTGTGGGCCGTATTACAAACAGCAATAGTTTATGCTGTATTTTTTGGAACTAAACATAAGAGCTATTCTGTAGAGAGTTAATACAAGGATCTAGACCCAAATCACAAAATATTTCAATTATTTAATATTCAGTGTTATTTAAAAATATTTCATATTATTTAATATTCAATTAAAATGCTACCTACATATGTTCTTTACAAGAGAAGATATCCACTAATCAAGGCTTAAGAAATAACTGTACCTAAAATATATTGAAATTGTAAGCTTAATGTTAATCATTCCCACATTACTTTGAGGGGTTAAGTGGAATTTCTTTCCAAAGCAAAAATGAAACAACAAAGAAACAAAAATCTATGAAATTATTTAGAAAGTTGAGCTACACTAATAACTTTAAAATCCCAGCTTTTTGCTTCTAAAGAACTAAAGAGCTAATGGAGAACTATTAATGGAGTATTAGCAACTAACATTTTCAAAACAGGAACCTACTACTTACTCCCTCACCACCTCATCACCAGAAATTTCCTGTCATGCAAGAAAAGACATGCATAAATAATATAATACTCTGGCTCCCTAATGGCACTGCATGCAGAAATCCTCCAGAAGTCTCTGCAAATTACTCATATCCAGATGACAGAACTGAGGGCTTACATTTACCACTACCTTCACAGCTAACATAGATACTCATATCAGTAGCAGTGATGTGCAAAATGGAAATCCACTGCAAGCAAGTGTTAAAAAAACTCATCAGAAGTGAAAGAATTGGGCAAATCAAGCTTATAAACTCCTACAGTCATCTTCTCTAGATTCATCCCTGTACTTTCTCATTGGAAATTCTGTGCCCCATTAAATTTAGCTATCACCCGTCTTCAGTCATGTCTGCCTTCAAAGTAATAAAGATTATGCCCACGCTAATTAGCAATAGTATGCACCAGTTTAAGGTGCAAGCTTCTGTGATCAGACTGTAATAACTTGTATCAGTTTCCTCTTGAATTATGGTTATTTTGGAAACAACTAATCTTTTCAACATTCTGTCTGGTTACAGAAGGAGATGTAATAGTAATCCGTGTGCAAGGTCACTTGTGAGCTAAACTTACGCTACAGATTTGCATGTTGAATGCCTTACCAGCAAAAGCAGCTCTCAAAAACAGCATGTTTATGCTTCTATTTGAGCTTAAATTTGAATGCTAAAGCAAAGCCAAATGAAAAAGCAGATGATTTTAAATCTTTTTATCTTAAGTCAAATATGGAATGCTTATTTTAATTATTGATTGCGCCTCCATGTTGGGAGTTGGAGGACAAGTGGGAGCAACTATTAGCAATTGCAGTCTGCTTGGATACTGCTATTTTACACTCAGATTTGTAGCCAGGGATACATACACTTTTAACTATCATGACGTTTAATGCAATAACTACTGCTTCTACAACACAACAGTCATATCTAGTAAACAGTATCCAGTTAGTCCTATATTTAATCATTTTATCTGGATGATGTTCATTTTACTAGTATGCTTTTTGTTTGTAAAAGAAAGAGTATCCCTGCTAAAGGATGCATTTGTCAGAATGAGTTTAACTTGACAATATATTCTGACATACACTGCCAGGTTATTTTTACATAGGAAATTTATTGAGATATTTTAGTTTTGAAGCATACATATAACCAGCAAGATTGTGCTCCATGTCATGCTAACATCCACATTTAGAAACCCATCCAGTACCCATCTACTCAAACACTGTCTCATATCTCATTTCTCAAAATCCCTTTTTTGTCTTCAAATTTAGTTCTTCTTACTTTGTACTGAAGTATTGGGTACTAAAAATGCATTTAGGCTACTGCTTTCTAAAATGAAAGCTGGGCTATCAAATTATAAAATAGATTTATCTGTTTATATATCAACAAAAATATTTCTACGTTTTTTTTTTTTATTGTGAGAGTTCTTTTTCAATAATTAACTGTACAATAAAAATACAACTGAAGTTTCACAGCTTTCTAGTATTTTCAGACCTTCTTTCAAAGACATCAACCAAGAATACAAATTTCTCCAGTCATGCTGTAATCTTAACTTCTGCAGTAAAGTAAACCGAATGCTGGTTTGGACTCTTATCCTTCAGAATTTGTACTTAATAATTATTTTTCTGAGTGGCAAAGTTTTGAGGGCTTTTGTATTATACTTGTATTCTCTCTACTTCTGTGAGAGTTATTAGAGGAAAACACAGATCTGCTGAAGTCTTCAGAATTTCTTTCTCACATATTCTTAGTTCAGCAGAGTTCTCTTCACTGAAAAATGTTTTATAACCTGTGGTCTTCTCCCCAGTATCATTCTGCTGTAATTGCAATACTATGCTATTTAATTACTCTTTTTCCATTAGCAAAAAGCTCTGTCCAGTAGGAGTAGATTTGCATAGCAAAGCAGTAGAATCTCAGGCTACAGTATTTGTTTATATTCTGGGAGTTCTACTTTGAGTTTGCTCTGGCCTAATCTTGTTGAGCAATATCAGATACTGAATAGAATTCATTAGATATATTCAGGGACTACATCTTCCAGTTTTGCTTAATTTAAAAGGCATCACATAGGCATTCCCTGAGAATGTTCACAGTCATGGGAAAGGAGGAAGATAAGGAGATTTTGTGCCCAATACACTCTTGAACAAAAGTCAAATTGTATTTTAGATGAAGATTTTTTAATTTAGATCTTTTTCACTCCAGAATATCTAAGTTACAGAAACTGGTTGAGTTACATTTACATAACCAGTTTGTAGCAAGCAACTAGTAGCTAACAACAGCTTGGTGCACTTCTATTGATTGATTTGATTCTTCAATTTAATTTACCATGGACAAGTAGTACTTTATGTCAGCAATATTTTTGGTGTGGATTTTGTGGACTTATTGCAGTGTTTGCAAGAGGGACAAAATGAATCAAATAGTTTGTGCAGATTTTCTCTAGCTCTGAACAAAAAATGCTTTACAGTTGCCACAGTTATAAATGGAAATTTATGAAGAATAAATCTTTACAAAATCCTAGGCATTGAATTTACTTTTGCTTTTAAAAATGAGCAAATATGCCTTGTTGCATCTCAGCTTCAAGGGCTATACTGATGATACAAGATCTATATGTTTTTCAGAGACAACTGGGAGTAGTTTATTCCATATGATCCACTGTATCTACCACAAATCCTTCTATACCATGGCAGCTTTGGTTTAGCTGCAAGGTAGTAAGCAATGACTCCTTTTACTTCTTGTGCATAAACTGTTGGTTATTTGAGACTCCCCTACAGAAAAGGATATTTTACATGCTCTTCTGAGGGCTAGAAAAGGGATTTGCTGCCATTGCTTCTATTGTGGTAACACCTTCTGTAACAGAGGAACATTACAACATATTTCATGTATTAGTGGTATTCAGCAGAATTATAGTTTGTTGTTTTTTATTTGAAATTCATGTTTAACTGTTAAGCTCTGGTGACTCTCAGAAAGTTGTTAAAGAATACAGATATTTTTCTTTTAAAATTTTAACACACTTTTATGATGTTGCTTTGCAATTTATCAGGATTTAGAATCAGTTTGATTCTGTGTTTTATGTGCTTTATTATTTTTATGTCACTTTTACCACCAGTTCATTGAATTGGAATTAATGAAGATTGAGAATACATCTAATGCACACTTTGTAGCAAACTGCTTAAATTACTGCTCAATTAATTTCTAGTCCACTATAGGATTTTACTACGTCAGCTATGTTGCTCCTAGTGATTGTAAATTAAATAGTTTTGGTAGTATACGGTAGAGTTTTCTGAGAAAAATCATGATAGTAGTCTACAGTAAATATACTCAATGTTTCCTAGCTAATGCAAACCTACAGTTTCTATGTCCAGCTGGTCAACAGCTCCCTTACTACTATCACGGAGTTACTTTCTTTGTTTTTATTTTTATTTTTATTTTTATTTTTATTTTTATTTTTATTTTTATTTTTATTTTTATTGTTTTTGTTTTTGTTTTTGTTTTTGTTTTTGTTTTATATATAAATTTGTTTGTAGGAGGTGTTTCTAGGGGATGTATTTTTGCAAATACTCGGATCTATGAACATCACACAGGTGATACTAAGTCCAATATGTAACACACACGGGCTTCTTTTCCAGCTTTTCCCCTCTGCTACCTATAAATATTTTTTTTAGAGCTAACTGCTGCTTTTAAACTGATAGTAGGAGTTGGAAATGCCCAATGCTAACTTTAATTACACGTTTCAGGCTCTTTTGCAGCAGCTCTGTCAAATGCAAACAATGTTTTATCTGAGATAGGAGTGTTTAATCAAGATTGACATGAACAAAGTCAAGCTGAGAAATTCAGCTGAATTTCTTTGAATGTGTTAGAAAATTCATGTGCAACTTGCATATCATCTAATTGTAACAAGATAAATGATCTCCATATTTCTCCAGGAGTGGAATGATGAGTTTGTCAGGACTTTCTTAGTACAATGGTACCCATTTTTTTTATTGTTACTTTCAGTTAATAACAATTTACCTTATGTGATCTCCCTCACTGATTTCCCTCTATCTGTCTTCTCGTTCTTCAACAGAACACGCTAATAAGTTAACTTCGTAGCTATAGCCATTTTACCATGGACTTATTTAAAAAAAATCACTATTTTTTACATAATTTTTGAAACAGTGGTAATAAGATTTGATGATGAAATTAAGTTAAGAATATTAATTAATTCTTCTACCTGAAAAGATTTGGTATGTGCGCAAATCCTATACATAAATTGTGATTTGGAGCAATTACATTTCATATAATGATATGGCCTAGTAAACCAAGAGGTATTGGGAATCAATCACTGCTCAGAAGATGTGTAGATATTTAAGGGACTTTCAAATAGCTTTGTTGTCACAAAAAAAAAATTACATCACCATTCCTACCACCTCTCCTATTTAGTTGTCAGTTTGCATCAGGAAATTTGTTGTGCTGCCCCCCTACTCTCCTCCAGAAATGTTCCTTGAGAGTCTTACATTACTGTTCATTAGAAAATGTCTTCTGGTTTTCAGCCTCAGTTTGCTTGTGCTCACCTCATAATCTTTGGTTCTTACATCAGTATTTCTCCACTACTTTCTTTCCATTCCTAAGGATTCTCTATGTACTTCTAAATAACAACAGCATTTCCTTTGTGGGGAGGACAAAGTGAACCAGTTTTGTTCCATTTTTCTTTTTTTCCATATGATATTGGCAGGTTGTTTCTTTGCCCATCTTTGGAGCTTGCCTCTGCATTTATTTTAGAGTGAGTTATTATTTTTTTCTTTTTTCATGTGCATAATTGGAATCAGATGATGTCCTGGATGAAGTGTCCCGCATGTAAGAGGTTTGCTAAAAAAAAAGGCTTTAATATTTGTCCATTTATATCAAAACACTTCTCCTGATGCATCTTTAATTTCCTTTCCCTTTTTCACAGTTGCATCACACCAGTAATTAATAGTCAGTCTGAAATCAATAAATGCAGTCAAGTATTTTTATCATTTTTAGCTGATGTACTCTCATTATATATTATGGATTCACGTTAATAGTCCTTTGCCTTCGTTCTTTTATGCCTCATTCCATTTAAATTACAAACCTCAAAGGAGGTAATTTTTCCAGGGTGATATGCTATTCCTCATTTGCATTGATGCCTCCCAATGTCATACCATCATCCATTTTGATCACAGCAAGTCTACCTTTTGTGCTGAAGTCATTTAACAGAACTGCTGTATAAGACTTAGCCATGAGGAATTCTGCTTTCCTGAATGCTTTCCTGAAGTTTTCTTACACATCATCCTTTAACTACTTTCTTACTCATTTGTATAAGCCTTCAGTGATGTAATATATTTAAATTATCTGTAATTTATTATACATTCAGTGCTAATTATTTAGTATCTATAGTTAAGTACCCAGAGAGACACAAATAATCTGTGAGAGTAGTAGAGACCAGGAAATTGCACCAAAAATGTAACCAGGCTTAGAAACAACAGGAATAAGGAGATTTTCCTTAGGAACTAATGCGGCTGTCCTGAGTTTTTGCAAGCTTAAAGACCACTGAAAGGTTGCTGGATTGGCACTAAACCCCAGGAAGAAACTAGCCTGTGGGGTGGAGGCACATTGCTTTCTCAACAAATTTCTGTTTTCCTTAAGTTGTGTGTATGAAAAAATCATTTTTCTACTTTATGCTTTGAATATAATCTTCAATTTCAAAGCTCTTTGGAATTTTGGGAATACTTGCATAGACGATTCACTTCGAATTTTTGGGCAGCTGAAAGTGTCATCATTTCATTCTTTTTCTACCATTCAACAGTTTCTCATGTGAAAATATCAGCTGTTTTATTGAAATCTAAGACAGATGTTGAGAAAATCATTACGGATAACAGATTAGCATGATACAATATAGTTTGATAAAATCATGTTTTATTAACTAAAAGTGCATGTATGTATGTATCTTCATGTATTACCCATAGATCTGGTTTCTACTGAGACAATGAGCCTGTTGCTAGTCAAGGCTTTTCCCATACTCTGTAATACTGGCATTCAGTTTGCTATTCTCCAGTCATATTGCATAATTCCAACTTGAATTATTAAAGTATTAAACCAGTATCTGTTAGATTTGGTGTTTCATATAACACATTTCATTTACATCAAAGTTTTCTTTGATGTAAATTCATCTGTCCCATACCCTTTTCCTACACTCATTCAAACCTCTTTAATTCCTGTTCTCTCAATGTAATTTTTGTCTCCTGATACTTCATCATCTTATGCTTATGGCACAAAAATTTATTGTGTTACAAATGCTGTCAGTTCATCTTTTATAAATAATGAAGTGTGTTTGCATTTCGTTAATAAATTGCTAAGACTTAAACATCTTCTAAATTTAATTCCACACTCCATCATCTCTGAACTTCTGCTAGGATTTGCAAGGCTATTTGTTTAGAGAATAGGAAAGTATAGACACAAAGATGGGAAAGTATTCCAAACTGGTAAGTCATCACAGATTACTTGATCATTATTGAATCCTCAAAAGCTCAGTGTTCCTAAAATGCAAGACTTTCTCACAGCTTCTTGTTGGGTGGAGGGAGAATGCTTGCTTCCGCACATTGAAAGTTCTGCCTGAAAGCCTACTGAGGTAATTACCAGTGCATCTTTTAACATATTAAACTCTGGGTCAACCCAAATCAACCCCAAAATGGTAGAAGGATAGAATGGTATTCGGACTTTTTATTTATTTTTTTCATAGTCTGTATAACAAAACTATACACACATACAGAATATAAACCAGTTATGCACTAAAGTTTTTTACACATCCAAAATGAAAGTAAATTGAAATGTTACATTCTAAGTTCTATAAGGATGCAAATTAACTGTTAATAGTGAGCAAAATAGTCATAGCAAAATTTTCTTGATATTTCAGTTTTAACTGTCCTGATCTTTGTCACGCATTTTCTGTTAATGTTGGGTGAGTAGAAGTGACTTTTTACTGGAGTCCTGAATTTCATATATTTTACAGTTCACATATGAGTATTCAAGAAACATAAACATGAAATGTAATTTAAATGTAGTAATGAATATATATGAGTTACTATTTACCTTAGTGTGTTAAAAAGGATAAAATGTTTGCAATTATTCTTGTAGTACAGTTATCAACCATTCTGTTTCAGATTTTAATGGGCATGTCATCTTAAAGATACGCACTGTGCATCATGATAACCAGTGTATAGTGACTTCAGTAGAAGGTAGAACATGTCAAACTACACTCTCCCCTCAGGCAAGAACATGTGCCATGCCACAGAAAGAATTAGAGTGGTTTTGGCCCTTGCTATACAAATTTGGAATCACCATTAATTGTACATTCCTTGAAAAGTTTGTTGTCCATATTGTTGAGCCTACAGATGGAAGACCTTATTTTCCTGATTACCTACGGATGATCTGTGAGAAGTAACTCATGAATAACCAGAGAGAGAATTTTGATCTAGATAATACTGTGCTGTATGTGGTTTGGGACTTTTGCCATGTTCTTTTTATTAGAGTCCAGTCTGAAACATTTTTGAAGTAGCTCTTGTTACTTGTCTCTAGATAAGAATACTAGATCTGTGGTAGAGGAGATCTCATCGCACTTTCATTTGTGGGGAGTAAGGAGATGCAAGAAACTTAAAAATATAAGTTGCTCTGAAAGTAATGTAACCTACTTATTTCCATGAAAACTACAACAAATACAAACAGTATTTAATAGAGCAAATTCTCAGCTACTATATACTATTTTTCCACATAGTCACCACCATTAGCTATGCATTTTCATCAGCACTGAACAAAAGCCTACATGTTGCACTCATAAAGATTTGCACGGCCATCTGGAACACTGCTTGTCTTTCATATCACTGTCTCCCTGTTAAAACTCACCACCCACTGCCTCACTGTGCTAACAGGCACTGTTTGGTCTCCATAAACATTCAGCAAGAGTACATGAATGTCAGTAGCTGTAATTTTTTCTTCATGGAAGAATTCAGTTACACACCTTTGCTTCAAACACACTTTCACATCAGGCACCAATATACTGCTCCTCTGCTGGCATTTATCACATGGCAACAAAATGTAACAGAAAACTGGCAGGAAGATTCAGCATCTACCGTCATAACAATGTCTTTGTGGAGCAATGAAAAATGGCATTACTTTTGGAGCAGACCTCATATTAAAAAATGGACATTGTGAGAAGCTGCCATCCAGAGGGACCTTAATATACTCAAAATGTGGGTCTTTATGAACCTAATGAGGTTCAAAAAAGCCAAGTGCAAGATTTTGCACTTGGGTCAAGGTGATCCCAGATATGTACACAAAGTTGGAGAAGAACTCCTTGAGAGTAGCTCTGCTGAGAAGGACTTAGGAATTCTGGTTGATGAAAAACTGAACATAAGCCAGTAGCATGCACTTGCAGCTCAGAAGGCCAATGGTATCCTGCGCTCCATAAGAAGAGAGGTGGCCAGAAGGGCAAACGAGGTCATTTTCCCCCTCTACTCTGCTCTCCTGAAGCCCCAGCTGGAGTACTGTGTCTAAGTCTCGGGTCGCCAACACAGGAAAGATGTGGAGCTTTTGGAGAGGGTCCAGAGAAGGGCCACAAAAATGATCCAATGCCTGGAGCACCTGTCCCATGAGGATAGGCTGAAGGAACTGGGCTTGTTCAGCCTGACAAAGAGAAGGCTATGGGGAGACTTAATTTCAGCCTTTCAATATTTAAAGGGAGTGTATAAATGTGAGAGAAACCAACTATTTACAAGGTTAGATAGTGAGAGGACAATGGGGAATTGTTTTAAACAAATTGGGGGGAGATTTAGATTTGATATCGGGAAATTTTTTTACTGGGAGAGTGTTAAGGTGCTGGAACAGGTTGCCCCAAGAGTCTGTGGACGTCTCTTCCCTGGAGGTGTTTAAGGCCAGGCTGGATGAGGCCCTGGGCGATCTGATCTAGTACTTGTCTAGAGGCTGGCAGCCCTGCCTGTGGCAGGAGAGTTGGAACTTGATGATCCTTGAGGTCCCTCCCAACCCAAGCCATTTTATGATTGTATGATTAAATATATCCAACACCTGAATTGAGATGCTTTTTTTTTTTTATGGTACTCCGTAGATAATGAAGTATCATGGTAAACTAAGTCTTCAATCCAAAGGCTTAGATTCTCTCATTATGGATGGAAGTAACTGCAAATACAAAGGGAATTAGTGGTTTAGGAATAAGGGATATTTTCCTCCTCAGCATATAACCCTTCAACACAAATTATTCTTGAATGAGCTCCAGTTGTATTCTGAAAGTTGAGTCTGAGAATCTGAATGCGTTCACATTCCCAAATCACACTGTCAGAAAAGAGCAGAGTAACCAGTGCTCTGTTGCACCTTTCACTTTACGCATGTTAACTGTTCCTCTTTTAAATCAGAATTCTTCTGCCAGGGTTACTATTGACACAGAGCACCAAGAAATATGGAAAACAGAAATAACCGTGTCACTGCTCTGGTTTGACAGATACTCCGATTCAAACCTCATCACTTCCTTTTGCCTTTTCTCTCTCACACAGGTGGCAGAATCCTATTAGAACTGATTTAGTGTGTGGCAGAAGAGGTTCATAATTCTCAGCTTCATTTCCTTTTGCAGCTTAAGCAACATTTGGAAGCATAAAATAAATTTTAATCTTTCCAAAAAAAGATGCTAATCTGAAACTGACTTTCGGCCCAGTATTGGTTTCGTGATGACTTTGATATAGCTCATGATTTGTGGTGATTTAGCATGGATTGAGATGGCAGCTTGCAACTTACACCCCAAGTGTCCTTGACTAATGGGAAGTAGACAGGAATTTATAGCTCATTGAAGTTCATTATCATAAAATTTAACTATGTAGTTCATTAAGTTTTCCCCTTTTGCATGTGATCGCTCTTCGTTAACCACTAGAGTTGCTGGAAAAGAGTAGTGGTTGGTCAGCAAGTTCTTAACCTCTTCAAGTATGCTTCCATTATCCATTTATTTCCATCCCACATTCCTAATAAATACTTTGATTTCACACTTTCAAGCACAGCAAAGAAACTGTTTTAGCTATTTTATATATAAACAACACCGGCATTTCAATTTGCCAGCTCTGTAACTTTAATTTCTGTGCTAGAGATAATCAGTGTTAGAAGGCTTGTTTAATTCTCATGAACAAATTAGTACAAGAAAAATTATGTTCACTATGTATTTCACATTGAGTATTTAAGTATTTTTTAAGTATTTAGATGGAAAAATTCTAAGAATGTTAACTTTTCTGATTTAGGCTGCAAAAATGTTTTTTTTTGTTGTTTACAGTAATTTAGGAAAATATATATTTAAAATTTTATATTTGAGCCTTCAACTGTGTGTTCATTTGTTGCACAACACATATCAAGTCAGATTCTGTTGTCAGAGAGAATGATATAAATCAACAATATTTTTATTACAGGTACTAAAATTACTTCAGTTTCTTTTTTTTTTTTTTTTCTCAATGAGGTCAGGAATTTTGACACTGATTTGTAGTGATTGCAGATTTGAATAAAGTACACAGTTTTTAGAATAAGTCTGAGAAGAAGCTGTCATCAAAACCAGCAGTTCTCTGAACATTGTTAAGATGCATGATTGACAGCCCTGTAATTTTGTTTGTTCTTATCTTCTACTTTTTCTTGGAGCATGGCTGTTTAAGATGAAATGACAAGATCTATTCACAGTGCTCTTGGACTCATTTTGGACTCATGAAATTTGAGAGGCTAGAAGACAAGAATCTAGACTGTTAAAGTCACTATACAAATTCGTAGTAACTAATATTGCTTATGAATTCAAACATTTTTTCCATGGAAAAAACATTTTTGTTTCTTTCATAAAATTACATTTTTTGAGAGATTTTAAATGAAGTAGCAGGACACTTCATAATTCTCTTTCCTTTACACTACTTTTTTCTCTCTCATTTGCCATTCCTATTTTTTTTTTGTATAGATAATGAAAAAGGAAGAAAGAAGGTGAGGTAGGCACAAATTGTTAAAACAAAAAAAAAAATGTGGATCTTGGATCTCACAGAGCTTCATGCTTCTACAGTGAGTTTAAGAATTCACTGCAAAATCTGAGACTGTAAGATACATAGAAAAAAATCCCAAAGTCACTACTGATAGACTATGTTAAATCTTACTGGCAAAAGAATACCTGAGATGCTTGTTAAGTGGTTTCATAGTTGCCAGTGTTTATAAAAATTACTACCTAACTTGCTATATCTCAAAGGAGGTCTTTTCCCCTGTAAGTTATTCAACAGTTTGAGGAAATATGGTGAAAGAGGAAAAAGACCAGTGCCTTTCATTCACTGAAGTTACCTGAACTAACCAATTCAGGCAAAGTTGCACTCCGAGGCATGCTCACTTTTCAACTAGTGGCATTCTGCCCATGCCAGGAAAGAGACTGCCCATTTCCCGTGAGCAGTCTTGTGACAAGATGTGGTCTACAAGGTATAGAGCCTCTTGCAACAGGCTGATGTCTGTCTTCCGCATCAGAGTCATAAAAGCATATGGAAGAACATATAAAGATCTAGCTGAAAATTTAAAATAGGCTATATTTGGTTGGGTATGACACGTAAGACTTTAATTAAAATCTCTTGATGGAAAAAGAATATGGTTGAAGGGAAAAAAGATGATTTATGTTCAGCTAAAGAAAAGCTAAAGAGAAGTGAAGAGTGATGAAGGGGAGAAACATGTAAATTCATTCTTTATTCTGAAGCATATGTGGGTTGAACAACAATTTATCTGTCTTTATCTGCATATTTCTATTACCAACTACAATACGTACTAATTTATTTTCAGGATTCGCTTGCATATCATTGCTTCCACTAATCTCAAGGTGGAAAGCTTGGAGCAATAGCAAATTATGGCTGTTTCCCTGCATGCTATCATCTGAGAAAAGAGACCAGCAACTTCCTCTGTCCAATCCCCTTTCAGATCTCTTTTTTCAGACCTCAGTGATGAGGTCTTTCCTTAACCTCCTTTTCTTCAGACTAAGTAACCCCAACTTCCTCTGTCATTTCGCATAATTCTTATTTTCTAGTCTCTTCAACCAGCTTTGTTCTTCTTGTCTGCACATGTTTGAGAACCTCAATGTCTTTCCTGTAGCTAGGGGCCCCAAACTGAAAACAGTATTCAAGATGTAGTGTCACCAGCTCTGTACACAAGAAGGCAACCACTTTCCTCATACAGCTGGCCACATTATTTCTGAATCAGACCAAGGTGCCTTTGGTCTTCTTGACCACCGGGGCACACTACTGGCTCATGTTCAGCTTCCAGTCAATGAGCACTCCCAGATAGTTTTCTGTCAGGCAACTTTCCAGACACTTTTTCTCAAGCCTGTATGGCTGCATGGGGTTGTTGTCAAGAGTTGGACCCAGCATTTAGTCTTGTTAACACAATTAATATTTCTAGAAGATGACTGATTTTTCTTACAATCTGGAAGGATATTCATGAATTTTAAGGTTCTGCCATGGTCTACCATGATCACAGAATCATAGAAAGGTTTGAGTTGGAAGGGACATTTAAGATCATCTAGTTCAAAATCACTGCTATAGGCAGAGACATCTCCCACTAGACCACAGAATCAGAGAATCAAGCAATTGGAAGGAACCTCAAGACATCATTGAGTCCAACCCCACTGCTAAAGCAGGCAGGTGTCCAGATTGGTCTTGGAACTCTCCATAGAAGAAGACTCCACAGTCTCTCTGGGCAACCTTTTCCAGTGCTCCATCACTCTTCCTGTAAAGAAGTTCTTTCACATCCTTATATGGAACTTCTCATGTTCAAGTTTTAGTCCATTAATCCTTGTCCTATCGGTATGCATCACAAAGAAGAGCTGGGCCTCATCCATTTGCCTCCAACCTCCCTTTAGATATTTATAAACATTAATCAGAGCCCCCCTCATTCTTCTCTTCCCCAGGCTGAACAGACACATGTTACTCAGTCTTTCCTTGTAAGCAAGATGCTCCAGGCCCTTTATCATCATTGTGGCCCTCTGCTGAGATCTAGGTGACCCCTGTCTTTTTCGCTCAAAGCCCCATCCAACCTGGCCTTGAATGCCTCCTGGCAGGGGGCATCTACAACCTCACTGGGCAACCTGTTCCAATGTCTCACCACACTCACAGTAAAGAATTTCTTCCTAATATCTAGTCTAAATCTACACTCTTTCAGCTTAAAAACATTTCCCCTCAACCTGTTGCTACATCCCCTTATAAAAAGCCTCTCCCCAGCTTTCCTGTATGTCCCCTTCAGGTGTTTATATATGCATTTATAAGATTCCTCTGAACCCCTTCTCTGAATTGAACAGTACCAATTCTCTCAGTCTCTTCTCACAAAAAAGGTGTTCCTGTCCCTTGATTATCTTGGTAACTCTCCATTGGACCTCTTTCCCTTGTACTGTGGAGTCCAGGACACAGTAATCCATGTGTATCCTCACTAATGCTGAGTAGAGAGGAAGGCTCTTGGCCTGCTGGCAATACTTTGCCTAATGTAGCCAAGCCATTAGCCTTCTTAGCAGCAAGGGCACACTGCCGCCTCATGTTCTACTTCTTGTCTGTCAGGACTCCCAGATGCTTTTCTGCATTTTAGTTGCAATCCAACTGAGAGGGGCCCAGCATGTCCTGATGTTGTTTGTCCTCAGATGCAGGGCTCTGTCTTCCCCTTGTGCAACTGTATGAGTTCCTTATCAGCCTACCTCTGTAGCCTGTGGAAGTCCCTGTGGATGGTAGTATGATGATCCGATGAGTCAGCAACTCCCCCCCAATTTCAAGTCATCTGCCTCTTTTACCCTCTCTCACCCTTTCTGGGAAGAATAAAATGAAGATGACCCCACTAAGACAAGGAGAGAGAACTAGTTTACTACAAATGGCAAAAGAATATAAGATAATAATATAAAAATGGAGTTATAGGTAATAAATAAAACAAATGAGAAAGAAAGTATTTCTGACCATGCTGCTATCTGTGCTGCCCAGAAAGAAAGTTCTCTCTCATCATCTGAAATCAGAAATCACGTGGGGAGTACTGGAGACTTCTGGGAACTGTAGTCTGTCTCTTCTCAGCATATCTTCCTCTCAGAGAGCTGGAAACCACATGAGAATAACTGAGAGTGCTGGGAGCTAGAATCCGGGAAGTGCAAATAGCTGAGACTGTCAGGAGCTAGGACTCGGGAAATGGAGCTCCCCAGCACTGTGTTAGAGCACTAAACGGCTTGCTATGTGATATCATTATTTGGAATACTGATAAAACCAGGACAGCATCCACCCAAATTCCATATCATTACACCATGTTTAAATTGTACGACATGAATATATACACATACAAATCATAACAACAATAATTAGCATTACATATATATATATATATATATATACAGCTACAGCTACTGACTGTTTTCTCCCAGCATCAAGTTCCCTTGAGGTACACACTGAATGTTCCCATTTTCCTGCATTACCCACCAAGTAAATTGAAGTCCCTGACCAAAATAAATGCTACAAATAGGTTTGCCCTTGCCTGAGGCCAGGATAACCCACACTGTTTTCCCAAGCATGTTCTTCAAATGTACTACTGTCATGGTTTTATGATTTTTGTTATTGGTATTCCACATCAGAACATCATGTAAAGCACTGAGTGTTGAAGAGTTAATGCTCCAGTTCCATGTACTGCCAACTTTCTGAGTACCTGGATCTCAGAAGAGAAGAAGAGCTACATACCCCAGAGGACTTTGAGCTCGGAGGGAAAGATAAAACTCCTCACAAGTCATGAGACTCTTTTTTTTTTCACTTCCCGGCAGTGTGTGTATGTTCCCCAGCTGTTTTGCCTTCAGTTTTAGAGTAAGGCCTTTGGTTTCAGACACTCTTTCTCTTATTTTATTTGACTTATTAGCCTCAATTCCAATTATATTGTATTATATTGTGTTATCCTGCATTCCAAGATCATATTTAGTAAATTAACTTTCCTCCTCAGATCATTGCCACTGTTCTGTTTTTAGGTCCATCTCCCTATTTTCCCCTTTTTCCCTTTCCCCCTTTCCTGGAGCATGGATCCATGGGTCCCCTGCCCCACTAGTCACAGAACTGGGCCAAACCAGCCTGTAAACTGTCAGCACCTCCCCCCCACCTTTTTTGGGCCAGTGGGCCTGCTATCCCCCTATCACAGGCACAGATAGATCTAGAGATAACTCCGTGACAACTACCAGGACTTCATTCCCTTCTACAGTACATACAAGGCCGGATTGGGCAGGGCCATCTCTATTGGAAGACCCTTGAGTGTTGTCTAACAAAGTGGCTTCTGATAGATCTTTATCCCAGTGTTTGAATGTTCTATCACCTATTGCTTTCAGCATAGTTTTCAACAGACCATTGCATCACTCGATCTTCCCAGAAGCTGGTGCATAATGGGGAATGTGATATACCCATTCAATGCCATGGTCTCTGGCCCAAGTGTCTATGAGGGTATTTTTAAAATGAGTTCCATTATCTGACCCAATTCTGTCATGTTGCCATAAGACTTGTTTTTTGAGGCTTAATGCAGTACTGCAGGCACTGGCGTGGGGCACAGGAAATGTTTCAAGCCACCTGGTGCTTGCTTCCACTATGATAAGCACATAATCCTTGCCATTGTGAGTTCATAGCAGAGTGATACAATCAGCCTGCCAAGCCTCTCCATATTTATACTTCTGCCATCACCCTTCATGCCAGGGAGGTTCCATTCTCTAGGCTGTTTAATTTCAGTGCATGTTTCACATTCATGAATAACATGCTCAACAGCATCCATGGTTAAGTCCACCACTCAGTCTCAAGCTAATTTATATGGCGCATCTCTTCTGTGATGGTCTGAGGTGTCACCCTTTTGTTGCTGTTTCAAATGTATCTGAGCCACTACTGGTCTGATCTAACTGCTGATTATTTTCATGTTTGTCAGTGGCCTGGCTCTCGGGTACATTAGTATCTACATGACATTTCTTTATGACCATATTCTCTACCTGGCTAGCAAGGTCTTTCCACAGCTCAGCAGCCCAGATAGGTTTACATCTGTACTTCCAGTTGTTCTGTTTACAGTGCTGTAACCAATCTGAAAGGGCATTTACCACCATCCATGAGTCAGTATAAAGTATTGGCCACTTTTCCCATTCAGCAATATCTAGAACTAACTGAACAGCCTTTACCTCAGAGCATTGACTTGATTCACCTTTTCCTTCAGTATTCTCTACAGCTCCTACAGCTCTCTACCATGCGAGACTCCACACAGCAGGTTTCCATCTCTGACAATTTCCCATGATGAGGCAGGATCCAACAGTGAACAAGGCATATTTATTCTCATTCTCTGGTAATTTGTAATTAATCTGGTAATTCTCTGGTAATTCGCAGGGGCTTTTCAGCATGCATTACCTTTTCTTCTGGTGTCGTCCCAAAATTTTCACCTTCAGGCCAGTCCATGATCACTTCTAAGATTCCTGGATGACTGAGGTTCCCCATCTGATCTTGTTGTGTAATCAATACAATCTACTTACTCCAAGTGGCATCAGTAGCATTATGGGTAGAGAGAACCTTTCCCTTAAACAGCCAGTTTAGCACCAGTATTTGAGGTGCTAGAAGAAGCTGTGCTTCAGTACTGATTACTTCTGAAGCAGCCTGAACTCCCTCGTATGCTGCTAATACCTCCTTTCCTGTTGGAGAGTAGTGCTCTTCAGATTCCCTTTATCCTCAACTCCAAAATCCAAGGAGTCAACTCCAGGTCTCCCCTCATGTTCTTTGCCAAAGGCTCACAGGTGGGGCCTTTTTCCCCAGCTGCAATGTAGAGCAAGTTTTCTGCATCTTGTCCGGTTCAGACTGGTCCCAGAGCTACCACATGGGCTATGTCCTGTTTAATTTGTTCAAAATCTCATTGTTTCTCAGTGCCCCACACAAAATCATTCTTTTTCCACATCACCTGACGGAGAGGGCTTACCATAAGATTGTAATCTGGAATATGCATTCTCCAGTAACCCACAACACCTCTGAAAGATTGTATTTCCTTCTTAGTATTTGGTGGGAACATAGTAGTAATTTTGTTAATCATGTCTATTAGGATGTGACGACATCTGTCCTGCCATTTTATTCCTAGGAACTGGATGTCTTGGGCAAGTCCCATGATCTTACTTCGCTTAATAGCAAAACAAGCTCTCAAAAGGATTTGGATTGTTTTTCTCCTTTTTTGAAAACTTCCTCTGCTGTGTTGCTCCACACAATAATGTCATCAATGTATTGTAGGTGCTCAGGATCTCCACCCTGTTCCACTGTGGTCTGGATTAGCCCATAACAGAAGACTGGGCTATGTTTCCAACCCTGGGGCAAGCAGTATATATATATATATATATGGTATATATATATATATATATAAAAAATATGTACGATATATATATGTTATTATATATATATATATTATTTACTATATATATATAATAAATATAATATATATATTATTTTTTATTTGGCAGGTCACCCTGACAAATAAAGGCAAACTGTGGCCTATACTCTACAACTAAAGGGAAAAAAGAAAGTGAAGAAAAGAGGGAGCTGAGATTGTTTAGTCTGGAGAAGATGAGGCACAAGGGTGAACTTATCACTTTCCACAACTACCTGTTGTGGTGAGGTGGAGGTCAGCCTCTTCTTCTATGTAACTAGCAATAGGACTAGAGGGAATGGCCTCAAGCTGTGCCAGGGAAGATTCCGGTTGGATATTACTTCTTGTCTGAGAGAGTGGTCAGGAATTGGAACAGGCTACCAGGGAGGTGGTGGAGTCCCTGGAGATGTTCAAGAAACTGTAGTTGTAACTGTAGTTAAGTATGAATACACATTCTCAACAAAGTAATTACAGACCTTAAGTAACACATGCAGAAAATAGGTCCTACTACTGTTAGTTGTAATGGTTAGCATTATGCATATGCTATATATATATATGTATATATATATATAATTTACATTAATTATTATATATTATTGTATATGTTATGTATATATATTATTTATATTAATTATTCTATATATAATATATCATATATATATTTATATATATATTTATGCTATATATATAATGCTATATTTATATAGCATTATGCATATTGCATAAACATGCAATAACAATATTTTGTACTCTGCCATCATTTAAAGCTGTTGGGCATCCAGCAACAATGAGAGATGGGCAGTAGTAGGCAAATGAATCTCTACAGTCTGACTCAGTATATTTTATTATTCAGATAGGGCCACAGTTATATTTGACGCTTCCTGGAATGCATTAGAAAACAAAACCAGTATATTCAGAATTCGTATTCTAATTTAAAGAATCACAGCAGAAGAGGTAATGAGAAATACTTTTCTGGACCAAAGAGGAAGGTTTGTGGGAAGCAATTTTCAATAACAATGTAATGCTTTGAATACCACCAAATTAATAATCAATTATGTCAGCTAAATTAGCCATTTTCAATAAATTAATATTCTCTTTATAATTTTAACATTGCAACTTTACATTACGGCAAATGTAACTTTAATTATAAAAATAAGACTTGTTTTTGATACAGAACAACATAAATAAATCTGAAATCACTTTGAAAACATAAGCAGATATTCTTATGAAGGAAAACAGTTCAATTTGGTCAGTGGAGTAGGCCTAAGTAGGGAAATAAGGACAGATCAAGAAAGGCATATTTCTCACATCTACACGACAAATTGGTGAGTAGCAGACATATTTGTACAGTGCTCTGTCCATTAGGCTATGCAAAATACTCTCAGTTCCTGAACTGACAACCAACAGTTTAATTTAAAACTGACATATACGCTCAATACGCTGCATAGCTGAAAAGTAGGATTGGAATTGTAACTGGACAGTGGATACTTTGCAATGAAGTAATATTTTAGTTTACAGATTTTGTGGTCACAGAGCTTTAGTGATGTGACATTTATGCAAATCACAAACCAGGTGGTTAAATGAAACTTTTCCTGACGTTAAAAGAATAACTTCCGACTATTCCCATGGTTTCTAATAAATATCTTCTTTTTCACATTGTACCTTTCAATTTCCTGTGTAATTCTTTTGGTAGTCTAACAAAACACCTTGGATCTACAGTTTACTCCAGTAGAAATTTGGCTGCTATTTTCATCTGTTGATCACAATCAGCAGCCTTGGATTGAAAGGTGAATTGATTAGCCTGTAGGTCTCTTAGTAGCCCCCACTGAATCCAGCTAAAACAAAGGAGTCAAGTTTTCTGAAGGACTGTGCTTGATAGACTGTCATGGTAAAGCTCTCAATATGTCAAAGGTATTTCTTGAAAGAAGTCCAAGTAGTTTTTTTTGTTTGCTTGTCATTTCTCTTTCAAAGAGACTTTTTCTCTGAAATGTGGCTAAAACAATGACAAATATAGTTTATTTCACAGTTGATGCACATAGTTGATAGTAAGATTTCTTTATTTGTAGAAATAGAATTTGATATCTGAAATCAAAACTGAGGTATTTTTTTGTTTTTGTTTTTTAACTAGTGTAAGATCATCCGAACTATAAGATAGTTATTGCAGTCTCCTACGCAGTCCAGTTAACTTCATTAATGATATGAGATAAATTTATAGGCTCATTGGAAATTGATTTGTAGGTTTTAGTGTGGAGATTGATGGCGAATAGTATTCAGCTATTTTTTCTTTCTTACTATTCTTGCCAATGTTTTGTTAAACAATAAACATCCTCCCCATGGAGGGTATGAATACGCATCATGTACACAGATCAAACTTTGTGCAGTAAGAATCTGTCATCTCTGCAAGTCAGTTTTCTAACTAGAAGAAGTGTTTTAAATGAATCATTTTTAGTAATCATTATTTGGAACACTATAAGTTCAAAAACTTCACTTTTCTGAAGTTCAGAACAACCTAACTAAACTAGTACTGACTCTCTAGTACAAGAAATTTTAAGAAGATTTGATCACTGCTGAAATTAGGTTTGATGTTGAGCCACTTTAGTTAAAAGTGTTCTAAATTAACCTGTGTTAGAAGGTTGTATGGGTTTAAAAGATTTAATTTAAACTATTGCAGTGTTTATTCTGAAGACAAGAGCATAGAATCAGAAAAAACATGGCTCTCAAAGGCTTATAATTAATCCTCCAATTCTTACCCTTTCTTCCCAGTAGTTGTTCCTTTAGATTACATTATTAAATCATAAACTAGTCCATTCTGTGTCCTTATGCAATAACCCTCCTACTTTCACTGTTTTGTTATCTTTTCTTTTAGTTTTGCAGATGTTTTAAAGTCTTCTTTTCAAGATGTCGTTGATCTCTGTTTTCAGTCAAAGATATTAATTACTGGGCATTTTTATTATTTTATTTCTTTCTTCCATAAATTCCTGCAGCTCCTTGACATTTTAGCCACTTTCTTTTTCTTAACTCCTAGATGCAAAAATGAAACAAGTACTGTACAAAAAAAATCAATAAAAATCTCTTATTTTTTGAGATATTTTGAAACGTCTTATATTGGATAAATTAAACATTTCTACTACTGGTGTTTTTATTTTAAAAAAATTGTATCATATTCTCATATTTATATATTGAAATGTAATGGCAAAGATATATAGAATTATGACAGGAAAGAAAATTTTCCATCAGATTAATACTGTATTTGTTCTTAAAAAAAAATGGAATAAAATAAATAGAACGGGAGAGGTGTTTTTTTTTAGCCTCATTCATTTGCAACACATATTTAAGTTATGTTAAAAATCTTACTATTTTTAGATGTATAAACTACTTTCTTAAATTATTCTGTTCTTCAAAGACACTAAAAGTTGAAGGGAATTTTCCACATATACTGGGTATTCATAGAATCATAGAATATTCTGAGAGGGGAAGGAATCCACAGCAATCACCAAGTCCAACTCCAGGTTCCACAGGATTATCTAAAACATAGGCACTATATCTAAGAGCATTGCCCATATGCTCCTTGTACTCCAGCGATCTTGATGCTGCGACCAGTGCCCTGGGCATCCTGTTTCAATGACTGACCACCCTCTCAGTGAAGAACCTTTTCCTAAAATCCAGCCTGAACAACTCCCAGTGCAGCTGTGTGACATTCCCTAAGGTCCTATCTTCTTTAAGTATGAAGAAGTTGTTAGGATATGCAAGGAGAAAATTAGAAAGGCAAAAGCCCAGCTTAAACTCAACCTCATCACTGTAGTAAAAGAGAACAAAAAACTTTTTTCCAAATATATCAACAGTAAGAGGAGGGCTAAGAAGAATCTCCATCCTTTACTGGATGTGGAGGGGAATGTGACCACTGAGGATAAGGAAAGGGCTGAGGTTCTCAGTATCTTTTTACTTCTGTGTTTAAATTCAGACCACTTATCCTCAGGGTACTCTACCCCCTGACATGCAAGTCTAGGATGGGGAGCAGAATAAAGCCCTCACAATTCAGGTGGAAACAGAGACCTATTTTTCCACTGTCATTAGTCCATGGAGCCAGATTGAATCCACCTGAGGATGCTGAGGGAACTGGCAGAGGTGACTGATTGCCAAGCTGCTTTCTGTCATCTATCAGCATTTGTAGTCAATCAGAGAGGTTCCAGAGCACTAGTAATAGGACTAGAGTGAATGGTTTCAAGTTGTGCCAGGGGAGATTCAGGTTAGATGTTAGGAAAATTTTTTTCTCAAGAAGAGTGGTCATGTACTGGAATGGGTTGACCAGGGAGATGCTTAAGTCATCATCTCTGGAGTTGTTCAAGAGGCATGTCAAGGACATCAAGATGTTGTACTAAGGGACATGATTTAGTGGGGAAAAACTGGTGGTAGGTGGACGGTTGGACTGGATAATCTTGGAGGTCTTTTCCAACCTTCGTTATTCTAAGATTCTATGATCCTATCGCTGACAGTAGAGAGAAGAAATCAGCACCTACCACTCTGCTCCCCATCTGAGGAAACTGTAGGCCACCATGAGACCTCCCTTCAGTGTCCTCTTCAGGCTGAACAAATGAAGTGACTGCAGCCAATCCTCATATATCTCGTCCACTAGATTCTTCACCATCTTTGCTTGTGTTACCCAAAATTGCGTGCAGTGCTTGAGGTGAGGCCATTCCAGCACTGAGCAGAGTGGAAAAATCCCTTCCCTTAACCAGCTGGCATTGCTGTGGCTGGTGCACATCAGGGTGTGACTGGGCCTTTTGGCTGCCAGGGCACAGTGCTGACTCATCTTCAACTTGCTGTCAACCGAAACCCCACACTCCTTTCCACAGGGCTGCTCTACAGCCTCTTGTCCCCCTGTCTGTATATATATCCAGAGCTGTCCCATTCTAGGTACAGAATCCGGCATTTTCTCTTATTAAATTTCATGCAGTTGGTGATTGTCCAGCCCTACGATTTGTCAAGGTCTCTCTGCAAGGCACCTCTACCCTCAAGGAAGTCAACAGTTCCTCCCAGTTTAGTATGATCTGAGAACTGAGTGTTCATTCCAGACCTGCATCCAGATCATTTATAAAAACACTGAAAAGCATTGATCATAAAATGGAGCCCTGTGGGACTCCATTAGTGACTGGTAACCAAAATGGTGTAACCCCATTTACTATAGTTCTTTAAGCCCAAGCCATCACCCAAATGTTCACCCATTCTTTTATGGTTTTGTCTAGCTGCATACTGGACGTATTGTCCAAAAGGATACAGTGAGAGACAGTATTCAAAGCCTTGCTGAAATAAAAAAAAAAAGATTACAGGGACTATCTTCCCTTGTTCAACTAACTGGTAGCCTTGTAATAGAGGGAAATAAAATTAGTTAAGCAAGACTACTCTCCATTATGAAAATAGGGAGGAATTTCTTCTTTTGTACTTAATTTACTTCTGGTGTCACTTTTTTTTGTCAATTCTGAGTCACTTTTGGAAACAGGACTACGTATCAGAAAAAATGCATGTTTAGACAAGTGTATAGATTACGCAAATATGACCTCAACCTGAGAAAAGAATAACAACTTTGCTAAGTTTAGTACTGCACCTGAAACATGTAGCCTTTTGAAAGACGTTCTGTATGAGTGTCCTTATTTACATCTAATGTACTGTTAAATGGCAATGAATATAGTTGTTGGAAGAGAGCTTTCTTCTTTTCCCTCAACTCATTCCCCATCCCAAGCAACATAAAGCCACTAGCAGTATACTGGTATACAATACTCTGTGTTGGAAAGATCATTAAAGATCATCTAGTTCCCGCTCCTGTGCTATGGGCAGGGACATCCTCCACTAGATCAGGTTGCCCAAAGCCTCATCCAGTATTTCTCCCAAATACTACATTGTATCTGTAAGAAAGAAGATCCATGGAGAGTCACTGTCATTCCTGAAGATGTTAGTGAATTCAGATTAACTGAAAATAATAGAATCATAGAATGGTTTAGGTTGAAAGGGCTTTCTAAAGATCATCTAAGGGCCTTTTAAAGATCATCTAATCCAACACACCTCCCATGAGGCACATCTCTCACTAGATCAGGCTGCCCAAGACCCCATCCAATGTGGCCTTTAACGTTTCCAGGGGTGAGGCATTCAAAAATTCTCTGTGTAACCTGTTTCAGTGCTTCATCACTCTCATCATGAAGAATTTCTTCCTAAATTTATCCTCTTTCATTTTAAAATCATTACCAGTCACTACATGCTGGTAGCCTCTCTACATCTTCTTTATAATCTCCCTTTAAGTACAGAAAGGCTTCAATAAGATCTTCCCAGAACCTTCTCTTCTCCAGGATGAACAAGCTCAGCTCCCTTGGTCTTTCTTCATGGCAGAGGTGCTCCTCACCTCTGATCATCTTTGTGGCAACCTCTGAACCTGCTGCAACAGCTCCACATCTTTTTTCTGCTGAGGTCTCACAAGGAGGAGGACAATCACCTCCCTCAACCTGCTTTTCACTCTTCTTTTGATGCAGCACAGGATACTGTTGGCTTTCTGGGCTGTAAGTGCGCACTGCTGGCTCATGTCCAGTTTTTCATCCACAAATACTCCTATATCCTTCTCCATCATTCTTTTCTCAATCCATTCACCACCCAGCCTATGATGATGTTTGAGATTGCCTCAATCCAGATGCTGCCAAAGAAAGAATTACAAGCAAATGAATGTCTCTGTGAAGAAATTATTCCCAGTGTCCACATCTAGTGCAACTTGAGACAATTGCTTCATGTTTTATCACTTGTTAAATGGTAAAGTGACTGCCATCCCCCTCGCTGCAACCTCCTTTCCGGTACTCATAAAGAGCAATAAGGTCTCTCTTTCTGCTACTCTTCCCAGTCCTATTTCCCTCAGTTTCTCCTTATAACCCATGTTTTCCAGTCTCTTTATTGCTCTTTTCTGCATACGCTCAAGTAACTCAATATCCTTCTTGAAGTGAGGTGTCACAAAACTGAACACAGTACTTAAGGTGTGGTCTCATCTGTGCTGAGCACAAGGTGACAGTCATTTCCTTAGTCCTGCTGGCCACACTATATTCAGTGCAGGCCATTCTACCATTGGCATTCTTGGCCACATGGGCACACTACTGGCTCATGTTCAGCTGGTTGTCACCGTGTGCCCCCAGGTCTTTTTCAGGACAGCAATTTTCAAGACACACTTTTCCAAGCCTATACCGCAGGATGGAGTAGTTATGACTCAGGTGCAGTAAGGCTAATTTTTCCAAATTGACTAATTTTCCTCCCTCAGCTCCATGCAGTATGCTGACTAGCCATAAAAGAGGGAAAAATTGTTCCCAGTCGTCCAATAAGCAAATATGTTCGATGGATCTTTTAATTATTTTTTCATATATAAACTAGAAGGTGTGTGTCTTTTACTTTTTCTTTTTTATTAAAATTTATATAAGTTAGGAAGAATCTGAGGACAGAAAAAAGGTCCAGGTATAGCTTTTATTTCTAAGGGGATGGTTTCTTTCCCTGTTTAATACAAATTGTTTTATCCTGTTAGTATTTGAGTATATGCTCAGCAATCTGCTTATAGAAATAGTAAGTTAAAAGCATCATTAGCGCTGTTGTTTTTTGGCTGTAAAACTGCAATTCAGAAATTGTTGAAAATTAGTTTTTCTATGAATTCGTGTGATTTGATCTGTAGATTCTATCAGGAGTTTCTTGTGAACAGTTTGCTTCTGGCAATACATAAGCTTTGTTGATTTCTTCTGCTCATGAGCTTTTCAGATATTATTTTTTTCTAATTTACTTACTCCCATTAGATGTTTGTCAAACAATACTTATCCTTTCATAGAAAGAGAGCTTATAAAAATGCATCTTTTTATTGAGAGCTACATTGTATCTATTCTAAGACGCTTGAACACCAACAGAAATAATACCAATGGCTTAACTATTTGTGAATAACTTGTGAATAAACTCATATTTTGAATGATTACTGTAATAGCAGGCAATAACTTCATCAAAATATAAGTTTAAAGTATATCACAAATCTTGCTGCTTTATTTTGTCATCAAGTAAAACACAGAAACCACTTAGGATATTCTTAAGTTTGTTTATTTGGTCTGATTTTATACGAAATTAAGCTAAAATAGGAGGAAATACAGCAATCCTTTCCATAAGTTTGGGAAGCAGCTTTTTTTCTGACTTCTTAATCTTCTGTTTCATCCATATACTGTTTTCCCTGTTTTAGGTGGAGAATGCAGGTACAAAGGTTTTTTTTTTATTTTTTAATTAGTGCTTACAAAGCTCAGTTTTTATCCCATTTTCAAAGTGTCTCAGACATTTAGGAACTTATTGCTGCAAGGACATCAATTTCTAAGCAGCATATTCCTTTTGAAAAGGGAATTTGGGATCCTCAGCCATATACACTGTAAAGAAAGGCATTAAAAATTTCAGCATTAATTCCAAATGATCTGGTATGAGGTTGTTTTGAAGTATAGTATTATCCAGAAGTAGCAGTTTGGGATGCTGCCTTGCTCAGACAGTCTAAATGTGTTGCCCTGGTCTCAGGGCTGACACTTCTACAACAGCTCAGGTTCTGGCATTAACTTGTTAATAGTCAATTCAGATACCTGGGCAGTGGTGTAAAATGCAACAGAAGCATAGCAACAAGGCATGCTTGAAACAGTTTCTTTTACTCTCTTCATAGTCTCAGACAAGTATTTGCATAAGAGCAGGACATGGACAATACAAATGTCCAGTAAAACTGAAAGAGAAATACAAGAGGAAAATAGGTGGGAATATATTTAAAACAAAACTTTGAAATGGATAGAATGCAAATAAATGTTGATAGAAAATGGGTTTGTCCTGTCTCCATAATCCGATATTATCTAAATTACAGCCAAGTCATTGCGTACAGTTTCACTGCTAACTAGACAACAGCCTTATGGATGTGCTTGAATGATATATCAAGTGAGTGTTCTCAATTTCATGTGGATTTGACAGCAATTAGGATTACATGCTTTTCTTGAAAAATCTGTTTTCATTTGAAGCTCTGAAAGAAAATAAGACTTGTCAATGTGTAATTTTGTCTTTGCAATTCTGTAGAATTGTAGAATCATAGAATCATTTGAGTAGGAAAGGACCCTTAGAGGTCATCAACTCCACTGCAATGAATAGAGACATCTCTAGCTAGATGAGGTTGCTCAGAGCCTACTCCAGCCAGACCTTGAATGTCTCCAGGGAGAGAGCATCCACCCCATCTCTGGACAACCTGTTCCAGTGCCTCACCATCATAAAAAACTTCTTCCTTATATCCAGACTAAATCTCCTCTCTTTTAATTTGAAACCATTTCCCTTTGTTCTTTCACAACAGACCCTGACAAAGAGTCTGTCCCCTTCTTTTTTATAGCCCCCCTTAAGACAGTGAAAGGCTGCTGTCTGGTCTCGCTAGAGTCTTCTCCAGGCTGAAGAGCCCCAGTTCTCTCAGCCTGTCCTCATAGGGGAGGTATTCCATTCCTTGGATCATTTTTGTGGCCCTCCTCTGGAGGTGCTCCCATTTCCCAGATCGTAAAGCTGTTTTTAACAACGTTGACTAAAACAGAAAAAAAGGAAAACTTAGGTAAGAATTCATCTCTTGTGTTTCATCAAACGGGTCTAATTCCAGGACTTCTGCTTTTTTCCATCTTTGTTTTCAGATTATGAATTAACTGAGCAGGTGCACTATGGTTACCAGTCTCTCCTTTTCAGAAATTATTACATTATTATATTATTACTGGGTAGTATAATCCAAGGCAGCTATAGCGAGAGAGGTCTTTTGGTCAGATGTTTGATCTGTCGTTATATATTTTCTATGATATTGAGATTTTCTAACAAAGTAAATATGTTTAATTTCTGAAAGTGATAAATTGTTATACACTGCTTCAAACAGTGGCACAAGCCTGTACTTCTTGCTGTTCATAATTAAGTATAGCTTTTAAAAATAACTCGCTTTTGAATAAAACTGTTCAAAACCTGTTCATCTTCCAGGCCTTTACTTTAAAACAAAACAAGAATCTCATTGCAGTCTTGTAAAATTATCCACAAATAGACCAATTTGGCATAGTTTTTAATGTAAATGTAAGTTGTGTGACAAGGGTGGATAAGTTTGACAGAAAGCGAACCCTCTTGTGTTTCAGTTTGTCCTCAAATATCAGAGGGGCTAGGAGCAGGTAAGCTTAGATACTAAGCATTGCCCAATTTGGTGCTCTAAGTCCAATTATGTCCACAGAATAGAAATATGGAATCATAAAATCATTAAGGTTGGAAAAAAACACTAAGATCATCTAGCTGACTACCCTTAAGGAATTTGGCTGCACCCAGTGAGGGTTTTCATGGCTGGATTAGTGAATTATGCAGTTTATTAAAGCAACAGATTACAAATTCTTTTGGATTACTGATGATAAATACATTATCTGAGATGCATATGTGTTTAACCAAGAACATGAATAGGCCAACTACAAACGTGTTAAATCATGGAATAACTCTATGAAAATTTTGAGTATCCTTGGGGAAGCACTCAATATAACTAAGTTTGCAAATCTTACCCAATACGCATCCATGTGGGTGGGAAAGAGAGACTCAGCCTATCAACCGGTCCCAGAAGGAGCAGTATTCTCCCAACTTGTCTGAGTTGGTATCTTCTCCAAAATTCCTTCTCTCTTATGCAATTTTTACACTATTTTCTTACTTACAGATGGAGCTTGAATGACTACAGTCAAAAATACTTTGTTTTGCAAAGTTTACTCAGAGAACATGCTTTTTACAGAAAGGTGGAAAATTGTTGGCTTGGGGCTGGTTCAGGAAAACAATTTTATCAATTCCAACAGTGTGAAGTCCATCTCTGCAAGATGATCATGTGGTTTGGCCACAGGAGCTTCACTCTGCTCACACTCCGTGTTGTTTTTTTTTCAGCATACCACCCACCATACCAGGCTCCCTTGGTGTTTGTTAACAATCTAAAATGTGCAGGTCTTACGCTGCTTCAAGAAATATCATGGAATGAAGTATCCACTGCGTTCCACCCTGGAGGTTTACCTTCTCTCAAGAGGTGGACCTTTCAGAAAGTCACCTCCTGTAAATATTCCAAAGTGCATCACATTACTATGATGCTTCGGGATTATATTGTTTAGCTTCTGAATGTACAACAGCTTCTTTGAAAAAAAATTGAATAAAAATATTTGGAATTTAAAACTTATATAAGAATATAGGGCAGGCTTATATTTATAAAACCTGGAACAAATGATAAATTATTTCTTGCTATTTGCTCATAAACATTCCAGTTGAAGTCTTTGGTAAAAATAATTAAAAAAAATAAAAGTAGAGTGAGATGGACGATTTTTGAGAAAAATAAACTTTGAATGCGTAGAGATATGCTTTGTTTTGGTTTTGCTATCAACTCAGCTAACTTCAATGGTAAAGAATTAAGTGTGTGTTGAGATCGTCATTATGCGTGCAGTGGGAACTAGGAAAACAAGCTTGAAAATAACTGTTCTGTGATAGCATCTTCACTGAGGTTTGCAAATATCTGTGAGAGCGATCAGAGTGAGAGTGATTGCTTTTTACACTCTTCCTCAAAGGATAGGCCTATGAAGGAACAAGAGAAGATAAACCTTTGCAGGAGTTTGAGTGGTGGACAGCCCTAAAGCAGAAGGGCATAAAATGACAGTGAAAACTCACCTCTTATATTCTTATTGTTCTGGCCACTATGGGGATCTGCATCAGAAAGTATCTTCCCCATCCCCAAGTGACAATATTCAATGTATTGCTTTTACTTTTCCTCTGTGCAAAGTGTAAAAGATATAGAATAAGCAAAATAAAATACTTGCTCTTCAAATATGTGCAGAAACAAAATTTATAAATTTATACTGACTTCATACAGTGAATTGTCACATAGATTGTCACTGACAAAGTGTTATCGGTTAAAGTATTCAATCTACTTCATATCTGACAAGGGCTTTTGTAGTAGTAATAAGATGTTAAGAGGATCTAAGCAAAAACACTGTTATCTAATAAAGGAAATCTCACAAAAGGAAAAGAGAGTAGCTGTGAGGAGATGACTGGAGGGCTGGAGCACCTCCCCTAGGAGGACAGGCTGAGAGAGCTGGGGCTCTTCGGCCTGGAGAAGAGAAAGCTCCAGAGGGGCTGTATAGTGGCCTTCCAGTACCTGAAGGGGGCCTACAGGAATGCTGGGGAGGGACTTTTTATAAGGGCATATAGCAACAGGATGAGGGGGAAATGGTTTTAAACTGGAAGAGTGTAGAATTAGACTAGATATTAGAAGAAATTCTTTACTGTGAAGGTGGTGAGACACAGGAACAGGTTGCCCAGTGAGGTTGTGGATACCTCCTCCCTGGAAGTATTCAAGGCCAGGCTGGACAGGGCTTTGAGCAACCTGGTCTAGAGGGAGGTATCCCTGCCTATAGCAGGGGAGTGGGAAATAGATTATTTTAAAGGTCCCTTCCTACCCAAACCTTTCTATGGTTCTGTAAAAGAAAAACACTTGAATGAATTTTCCAATCTTTTCCATTCAAAATATTTCTATTCTTTTTATAGGAAGATGGAAGAGAAACACTATATTCTTCTATTCATTTCATTAAATGCAGATTTCAGTGAAGGAATTTCTCTTCATTCACTGGAGGAATCTGATAAAATGTTAAATTTAATACAAAATAAACTCACACAAAAAGTTTAAAATAACAGAAGAAATGCTTCTATTCAAATAATTAAAAGAGAATGAAGACATTTCATTTATATTCCTTCTTCTCAGGAACTGTTCCTTTCTCCCCAGTTCAATATGAAAGAAAAGACTTTGTTCACATTTTAATTCCAGCATGAAAACTGTGCTTTCACATGTTAAAATTCATGTGCTAGAGTAGTTCAGAACTATTCTATATTATAAGTTAAATTACTGAGGATTTCATTATCTTACGTTGTGGAACGTATTTTCGTATTGGAAAGAGACATGAAGGGCAATTAAAGTGTTTTTTACAATAGATATATCTGTTCCATGAGGATTTTTAATACTAATTTCTGGAAGTATTGTATCTATACAGTTATTTATATATTTTTTTTATCTGTAATTCGAAATTTCTTTATCTATCTTTTTAGTATGTTCTTTTGGTATGTAATCCCAATTTACTTAGGGACTGATACTGTCACTTTTGCCAAGGTTTGGATACCCTGACGTCTGGAGTGGTTAACTTCTGATAGCACAGTTAAAACTTCCAATAAGAATGTCATTGGATTCTAGAATTTCAAGATCCATGCCAAAATGCGTTTATTTAAAAGTGCAACACAGCTTTCAGATTTTATAATGTAGTTTTACAGGGGAAATTCAAACTAAAACAGTAGATACTGAAATACTTATGATCTTCAAAGTTAAACCACACAGATTTTATTGTATCCCTATAACAGTAACTCCAATTGCATGTATATCTTCAGAAATGAAATTAAACACTATGTAACAAAAAATGTGAGGATGTCATGCAAAAGGAAAAAAAACACATTTGTGGCTGTGTGACATATTTCATAGAATCATAGAATCGTAGAATCATAGAAACATAGAATGGCCTGGGTTGAAAAGGAACTCAAAGATCATCGAGTTTCAACCCCCCTGCTGTATGCAGGGTCACCAACCACTAGACCAGGCTGCCCAGAGCCACATACAGCCTGGCCTTGAATGCCTCCAGGGATGGGGCATCCGCAGCCTCCTTGGGCAACCTGTTCCAGTGTGTCACCACCCTCTGGGTGAAAAACGTCCTCCTAATATCTAACCTAAATCTCCCCTGTCTCAGCTTAAAACTATCCCCCCTTGTCCTATTGCTATCCACCCTCATAAACAATTGCTCAGTTCCATCAACCTTTCCTCATGGGAGAGGTGCTCCAGCCCTCTGATCATCTTGGTGGCTCTCCTCTGAACTCGTTCCAAGAGCTCTGTGTCTTTCTTGAATGGAGGGCCCCAGGCCTGGACACAGTACTCCAGATGGTGCCTCACAAGAGCTGAGTAGAGGGGGACAATCACCTCCCTCTCCCTGCTGGTCTCTACTCCTTTAATGCATCCCAGAACATAGGTGGCTTTTCAGGCTGCCACCTGACACTGCTGGCTCATGTCCAGCTTCTCGTCCACCAGGACCCCCAAGTCCTTCTCTGCAGGGCTGCTATCCCAGTCTGTATAAACACCTGGGAGTGCCCTGGCACAAGTGCAGCACCTTGCATTTGGCCTTGTTGAACCTCATTAGGTTCTCATGGATCCATCTCTCCAGCCTGTCGAGGTCCCTCTGGATGGCTTCCCTTCCCTCCAATGTATTGACTGCACCACTCAGCTTGGTGTCATCTGCAGACTTGCTGAGGGTGCACTCAATTTCATAGTCTGTGTCATTGATAAAGATGTTGAAGAGCACCGGTCCCAAGACTGAGCCTTGGGGGACACCACTCATGACTGGCCTCCACCCTGACATAGAATCATTGACCACAACACTTTGTCTGCAACCAGCCAACCAGTTCTTAATCCACCGAACAGTCCACCCTTCAAATCTATATCTCTCCAATTTAGAGAGAAGGCTGTGGTGAGGAACCAATGTCTAAGTCTTTGCAGAAATCCAGGTAGATGACATCTGTCACCCTTCTCCCATCCACCAATGCCGTCACTCCATCATAGAAGGCCATCAGATTGGTCAGGCAAGGCCTGCCCTTGGTGAAGCCATGCTGGCTGTCTTGGATCACCTCTTTGTCTCGTACGTGCCTTAACATGTCTTCTAGGAGGATCAGAGGTGAGGCTCACCAGCCTGTTGTTCCCCGGATCATTCTTTCTCCCTTTCTTAAAAATGGGAGTAATGTTTCCCTTTCTCCAGTCACCAGGGACTTCACCAGACAGCCATGACTTTTCAAATATGATGGAGAGCAGCTCGGCAACCACATCAGCCATCTCCCTCAGAACCCTAGGATAGATATCACCTGGCCTCCCGGACTTCCATACATTCAGTTTCATGAGGAGGTCTTGGACTTGTTCCACTGTTATAGTGGGATGGAATCCGCTCCTCCCACCCACACCTCAGGGTTCAGGGTCCTAGCAGACCTGGGGAGCCTGACCACCAGTGAAGACCGAGGCAAAGCACTTGTTGAGCACCTCAGCTTTTTCCATGTCTGAGGAAGTGCCAACAGTTTACGGGCAGGTTCGGCCCAGTTCCGTGACTAATGGGGTGGGGGACCCAAGGACCCACACCCCAGGAAAGGGAAAAGGGAAAAAAGGGTAGGGAGATGGGCCTAAGAACAAAACAGCGGCAACGATCTGAGGATAAACAAACTAGTTTACTAAATAAAATATCAGGATGCAAAATAACACATCATAATACAATATAATTACAATGTAAGCTAACAAATCCAATACAATGAGAGAGAGTGTCCAAAATTAAGGTAGGCCTTACTCTAATGCCAATGGTGAGATGGCTAGGGAGTGAGATCCTGCCAGGATGAGCAGGAGCAAAAAAGGGAGTCTCATGATATGCGAACAGTTTTTATCTTTCCCTCTGAGAGGAAAACAGTAACAACAGCAAAGTCCTCTGGGAAGTGTAGTTCTTCTCTTCTGAGAACCAGGTACCCAGAACTATCCACAATCCATGGAACTGGAGCATTAACTCTTTAAGTCCCAGTGCACTACATGATGTTATGATGTGGAATACCTATAACCAAAAATCTTAAAACCATGACAGGAAGCCACTTCTCTGTCCTCATTTATCAGAGGGGTAACACTCTCCTTGGCCTGTCTCCTCCTGCCTATGTACCTGTAGAAGCCCTTCTTGTTATTTTTTCACATCCCTTGCCAAGTTCAGCTCTATATGTGTCTTGGCTTTCCTGATCCTATTTCTACACATCGGACAACAGCCTTGTATTCCTCCCAGGCTAAACAACCCTGCTTCTACCTTGTGTACATTTCTCTCTTTTCCCTCTGTTTAAGCTGAAGGTCCTTGCTCAGCCATGCCAGTCACCCACCTCCTCTGCTCAATTTCTTTTGCTGGGGGACGGAGAGCTCTTGCGCTCACAGAAGCGTGTCCTTAAAGAGCTGCCAGCTCTGCTCTGTTCCTGTGCCCTTAAGACAGTTTCCTAGGAGATCCCACCCAGCAGTTTCTTGAGCAGCCAGAATTTTGCTCTCCTGAAGTTCAGGGTCCTGACTCTAGTTTTTGCCAGGCCTGCATTCTTCCAGATCACAAATTCCACCAGGGCATGATCACTACAGCCCAGGCTGCCTCCAATCTTAACCTCTGTAATGCTCTCCTCCGCATTGGTGAGCACCAGGTCCAGTAAGGCTTCACCTCTTGTCAGTCTGTCTAATACCTGGACCAGGAGGTTATCTTCAACAGACTCCAGGAATCTCCTGGATTGTCTGCTGCCCACCGTGATGCTATCCCAGCAGACATCCTGGTGGTTGAAATCCCCCATCAGGACAAGGGCCTGCAAGCACAACACCTCTTGCAGTTGAAGCAAGAAGGCCTCGTCAACAGGCTGTCCTTGATCAGGCGGCCTGCAGTAGATCCCAAACACCAGATGTCCTTTACTGGACCGATCCCTGATTTAACCCATAAACTCTCAACCTGGCCATGGCTGTTATTTAGACACAGCTCTTTGCAATCCATCAACTTACTAACTTAGAGGGCAACTCCCCCTCCCTTCCTACCCTGTCTATCCCTTCTGAAGAGTCTGCAGCCCTCAATCAGAGTATTCCAATTGCAGGATTCATCTCACCACATTTCTGTGATAGCAACCAGATCATAATTTTCCACGCACATCACTGTTTCCAACTCCTCCTGTTTATTTCCCATGCTGTGTGCATTAGTGTTAAAGGCACTTCACCTGGGCTTTAAGGCACACTACCTTTCTACAGGGGCCCTCCCTCAAACCTCTGAAAGAAATCTGAAGTTTTCCCTCACTGCTTTCTAGCAGATCTCTTTATTAGAATATTTCTTAATTTTTTTTTTACTTTAACATATTTATATAGCTATAACTCAAAAATAATGTTGAAGTTTTAAATTATGTTCATGTAGAAACTCCATCCCTTTAACTCAAACAAATATTAAGTAGAGTATGCAGACATTACTCCACTTTTAGCTAAAACGTACATAAGATAGAGCCATTCTTAAAACTAATGATGTGAACTTCTGGATTGTTCATAAATTAAGGTTTAATCATTAACTCCCAGAAACTTGAGAAGAGTCATACACAGAGCAGGTTTAGGCCCATTGTAGAAAGTCTATGCACATATATTTGCTTGTATGTAACTTGTAAATGAACAGAAGAAAAGATGTACTCATTGGCAGCAATTCCAGGTGTGCCATTTCTTACTCCTGCACACTACTGGAATTTTTGGAGCAGGGAGCAGGTTAATTGCATACTTGTTGCGACTAGGATATTTCTTGATTTACCCTGAAGTTTTGTGAGGATAGTACATGTTAGTTTTGCAAATGAGATAAAAATTTAAAAAAGCATACACCAACACTGAATATCTGGGGCCTAAACTTAAGTCTTTGGTTCTCTCTTTTGTATCAGACAAAATTTTTAATGATCTTCCTAAAAAGCCTATGAAATGTTTGAAGTTTTTTTCTCACACAGTCCTGTGTGGTAGGATGTAGGGATTCATTCCTGCAGGCTCTGCTCTTACAGCGGGGGACCTCTGTTCCTTTTTATAGTTTAAAGCTGACAAGGTTGCTACTTTCCTCCAAATCCTTTGCCTAGATAAGGTCCTCTATCTTCAGCTCTGAAATCATAATTGATGAGTACATATGAAGGTACAAATCCAAAAGGATAGTGAGAAGACCACAGTACCAGAGATATTTCTCTGTATCTCTGAGTTTTCTCTCCAGTGCTGCTGGCTTTTCTCTCCTAACTTCTAAAGTGAATAAGTAGCACAAGTTAGAATCTTAACCTCTGTTCATTCACTCATTTGTAAAATAGAGAATATTGCATGTGTAATACTGCTTTTAGGATGAATATGTTCGTATCTGAAATGTTTTTTAAGAATGTAAAACACCTTGTAAATGTAAGATATTAGCATACCTTTCTACTTAACTTGAACATAAGCAGCAGATGATACAAGAGTTCATACAGTGCTCTTTAAGCAGTTCAGTGCAGGCTGAAGTGTCTTTGAGGGTGTGTCCTGAGAGTATCTCTGAAGTAGCAAAAATCTTGCACTCTTCCTGACTTCAACACACTCATCACTAAGTCTTGTGAAACAAGATATTAACACTATTTTTTCCTTCTCCCTGATTCACTTTGGGGCTGATTTTTTTAGGATCTGAACGTAAGACTGAGGGAAGCTTGTATCATTGATATTGCATAGACCTTAGAAATATAAGCTACGGTAAAAACAAAACATCCCAAACCACACTGCCCTCCTCATCTGATCCTACTTACCCCTAACCAAATTAAAGTTCTGCTGTAGTTGAAATCTATCATTTGCTGGAGGGAGGGAACAGGAACTCTCAACTATTTTGTTCACCTTAAGAAGTACTAGTATAATAAAAATATAGTTGCGGTATATCAGGGCAGGAAGTAAAAATAATTGGTCTAGTGTTTGATCTAATATAAAAGAGCAAGTATTATGAGAGATATATTAATACAGCAGGGTGAACAAAGCTTTTTCATTACTTCCATTCATAAGCTCTCTGTCTTCTGGAGAGCACTGTTAGGCCTCAAATGTTATAAGGTACTATGTTTACGCATTTCCATGATACATATACTTCTGTTAAGAAGGGCATTTAAGATCTGCAATATATGATGTCTTCTTAGAATCTCACATATTTCTATTAATATTAAAAAAAAAAGATTGAGAAAGATTCTTACACTTCTATGACTGTAGTATAAAGAGAAAAATGACATTCGCACAGGGGTAAATAAGGCTTTTCCTTTTCCTTTTTTTCCCTTTCCCTTTCCTGCTGCTTTTCCCTTTCCCTTTCCCTTTCCATTTTTCTTTTCCTTTCTCTAAATGAAAATTGGAAAATTTTCATTGTTGGAAGCTACTGTACAATCAGAAAATTTTCTGTGGTAAGAAAAAAAAAGGACACTAAAAGACCATTCAGATAAGTAACAGCATAACTGCAAATTTAATGCCTCTCTGCACACCTATGATACTATTTATCAAGGTTCTTTCATATTGTGAAAAAAAAAAGAAGTTACATCACTTGCAATATTTCTTCTAAATGTGGTATATATTTCTAATTTTTTGGAACAGCAATTGGAATTGAAAAAAGTTTGCACTGTCACTGAAACAACCCATTTTAAGTTATTATAAATAGTCAATTCAGGAAGCTCTGTGTAATTGATGTACTTTGCCTGTGATATTTCTTAATGAGACACTCTTATACTGTATACTGAAAATGTATAACCAACGGTGGTGGCTATGTTAAAAAAATAGTATTGTGTAGCTAAGAATTTTATCTATCAAATAGTGTTCTTGTGCTCATTGTATCTGTTGTAGTTTCTATGGAAATAAATTGGAGGCATTACTTTTGAAGTGACCTCCATTATAACATTAGCCCTACCTTTCATCTTGCTCTTGAGATATTAGTTACAATTTTTTTTGGGGGGGGTACGTATCTTAGCTGGGTCATAATTTTACACTTACTGCTGGTAGGTTTTGAGTATAGAAAAATTCAAGACACCCAAAAGAAATTATGAACTAGCCCTCATACTAACTCTGAATTACTCTGTACAGGGAATACAGAGCACATTATATATGTATGTATATATCTATTTCATACACGAAAAGAAACCCTACAAATTTTATGAAGAATTTGTGCATACATGCACCATTACTATCTGCTTTCAGTACAAGCCTCCATCAGTATGGCATAATTTGGTTATTCTAATGAAAACTAACATTTCAATATAAAATATATATGACTGGATCTGTTTTCTTTTATGATTACATATTTTCTCCTTTTTATTTTTTTATTTGATAAATATCTTGTGTGACACTTTTGCAGTTAAATAATACAATTATATCCCTTTGTCAGGATCTAATTTCTTGAACAACAACATATTTTTCCCATCATCTTCTTTTTCCATTATTTTTGCCAGATTATTTTTTCAGGGAATACTGAAGCTAATTTGGAGTGTCCAAATTCTAGTTTCTTTCCTTTGAAGAATTTTTTTTTTTGGTAGATTGCCAGTCAAAGTTGTGTTTCTTTGTTTGAAAACATATATATTTCCAGAAAAAATATTAGATTTTACTTATTAGTAGATGTGGTTATATTTCTGTGGCTGAAGTTACACAGAAACATTGATTAGATTAATTACTCTTTTTCTTTCATGTTAAAGATATCTTAATCTATTCACATGTCCCTTTCAATAAATTCTTCAATCAAATGTTTTCTAAAAAGTGAATGAAAGAGCTGAGATATGAAATTTAAGCCATAAACAAATACCTAAATGATAATTATTTTTCTTGGGCCTATTAACTAGTATGAATGTCCATGAAATATTAACTTTTTTTTTCCTGTCTTATATTTTCTGCATATTTTTTGAAATAGGCAAGTTAATTTTTGATTTTAAACCCTTGACAATCTTACTGTCTATAAATCATTAGACAAGAAAGGATACTCTGGATTCAGGAGAGTGCACATTTTGTGAGCTTAGTAACTTTGATATTCAAGTGTGTGTATACACTGTTAGGGCTAGTGGAAGATAACCAGATTCATCCTATCAGTTCAGCAAATCTGAATTCCCTGATGCTCACACATGCATTATGTAGATAAAAACACTGAACTGTTCAATTTGTCATATTGTGGCTGACATCATCATAGTTACAATTCCAATATATATCTCATATTCTGTTTGTGTAGAAGTGTTCAGGGTTGGATTGAATGAGGCTTTAGGCATTCTAATCTAATGGAAGATGCCCTTGCCCAGAGCAGAGAGGTTGAACTTGAAGATCTTTAAGGATCATTTCCAACCTAAACCTATTTTGAAATAATGAAATGGCAGGAGTTTCGTAAGGGTGCCTTTGTGCAGTGGGAATAGGAATGTTATTTGAGAATGAGTGGCTAATGTTTGAGCAGAAATTTTATTTTGGATTTAGTTTTTACTTCATTAAAGTTCTAGACATCTAATGTGTGATGGATGCCAACTTTGACCTAACCCATTTTAAAATGTGCAAAATGGATTCCCTATGTCTTTGCCTATAAATTAAGCAGTGGTAAACAGCTGTGCTAAGAAAATAAATAGCCATGCAACATAGAAATATCATCCTAGTCTGACTGAAACAGTTTCTGACAAGCAGATCTGAGAAGTACAGACTAGCACTAAGGAATAAAGAGAGTTGTTTGGTTTTCAGCTATTTTTGAAAAATAGAAAACTTGCTGAGGTGTAAAAGTTTTATATTTGTCTTGCTATTAACAAATGTGATTGTATTAATTTATGCTCTGTGTTGTGATTATTAATTTATTACCTGAGTTCATCCCCAATGGGACAGGAGTAAGAGGCTTCTAAGCAGTTGCCAACATCTTTAATTGAACTTTTATTCTCCCACCAAAAAAAAAAAAAAAAAAAAAAAAAATTGAAGCAGAAAGATTTTCAGGTTTCAATAATTGCAATAATTACATAATAATTAAGTTAAGAAACTTAAAAGGCAACTGTGTAAGCAAAGGGATTCAAAGCCTATAAGAAAATGGAAAATGGAGAGCTATAGCATAATTTAGGTATGTGTTTTCGGAGAGGGTGTGAGGTAAAACCTGGATAACGGAGCTGCTTAGACATTTTGTTCTCTGAAGAAAAAAGAAGTAGATATATAAATTTTTGACTACTTTTTAGGTAAAGAATGCTGTCTGTAGAAAGCAGGAGAAACAATGTTCTCATATTCTGTTTGTGTAGGAGTGTTCAGGGTTGGATTGAATGGGCTTTTAGGCAATCTAATCTAATGGAAGATGACCTTGCCCAGAGGCAGACAGGTTGAACTAGGAGACCTTTAAGGATCCCTTCCAACCTAAACTATTTTATGATTCTATGAAGATTTCTATTTTGGGCAATGGATAACCCTAGTGAATATATGGAAATAATCCAATACTAAATATGCTGACAGTCTAATAACAGACTGTAGACTAATCAGGAAAAAAATTGTTCTGAATTCCTACACTTAGTTTCTACTCTTCCTTAAACTAATTACTAAACATAATTCTCTGACTGCTTCACTGTCTTCTATTTTTAATATGATAATTCTCAGTGTAAATGCAATTGCATTATATTTATCTCATAAATTTTATTTTAGACTATATCATTTAATTCTTTGAATCAAGTTTCAGTACTGAGCTTTTTATGATAGTTAATTAAAAAGTATTTTAAACATTTTTATTCTGTTACCAAGTACCATGAAAATATTTTAGATTGTTTACTTATGGAAAAAAGTATTATTTTTTGCACTATGCTGTTTATGAATGGAAAGCCTATGTTCTTCATTCCTATATCACACAAAACTTAGCTAAACTTCAGATGACTTCAGTATTTAGAAGCTACATTTTGAATTTTATTATAATAGTGATTTACCTTCTTGTATGTGATCAGTATTTTCTGTCTTGATTCCATATCATTGATTTATTAGAGACGTCTATCATAATTTGAGTGCTTCACTTTGGCTGCCTATGCAGACAAGGAAGACTAGCAGAATCAAATAGAGATATAATTTTTAATGTATGTGCAAGCCCTCATTTCCGGAGTGTGTGTATTTACTTATCTATGGACATATATATGTATATAAATATGCAGCACAACAGTTAATTATGCTGATCCTTACATATAATTTATTTTAAAAATTCTATATTCTGTATGTTGTTATTTTTTGTCTCATTCCGCTGGCTGGTTATGGTCTTCATATATCTAACTGGTGAAGTCAGTTGATTTCAGACTGTTTTTCTAAGCTTTTATTCAAATACTAAATATAAATAGTATTCAACAGTGCAGTGCTATTTGAGACTGTTTGGCCTCTGATGTTACAAAAATGGCTGTTTTTTTTTCCCTCATCCATTATCATGTTGAAATAACTGATGATCTAGAAAATGCAGAATAATTAATTCTGTACTGCTGTATACTGAATAGTCATCCTTAATACTAATCCTTTGGATTGAAGTATCCTTTGGAGCATTTACTACATAGTCTTATTTATCATTGATGCATATAATTTTACTTTTTCTTTTTTTTCTTTTTATTTATTTTTATTTTAAAGATAGTTCCATCCAATCTGGGAATCTTCAGAAGCCAGTGTAACTTATCTAAACTATTTTCTACTGAGATTCTCAAACTGAGAACCTGATACACCAGCCAGAACAGAAATATGATAACTAGAGCTGGTGGCCTGGTGTCTAAGGTAGCTAACGTGCTATTTGGGACTGGGAGACCAAATTAAAGTAGTTGCTTATGACTATGTTTATACTAACAAACTAAATAGGGCCAAGGGCTGATTCCAGCTCTCTAGATCAGGTAAGAGATTGTCCACACAACACGTATTTTTAGGGACCCAAGACACAATAATTATTTTCAACTTGTTGGGGGAAGAAGAGAGGAGGTTTGGTGGAATTTTTTTCTGCCAAATAGCTGAAGATACACTTTCAGTATTGAGGACTCTCTTGAGTCTTGAGCACAATCGTGTTACTGAAATCATTTGAGAAAAAAAAAAAAGTAAGATTCTTTGACATAGTCTCTATGGTTAATATCATGATTACCATCATAGCCAACATTTAGCACACTGCAAAGAAAGTGGCTTTAAAATAGACATTTCTGTTCTAGTTGAAGTTATCATCTATATACTACAAGCAATTACTTCCTTTTGCAGTGAATTGTTTAAATAAGGTGAGGGACAGAAAGCACAACTCATAAAACTTTTTTTTATTTGGTTTTGTTTAGTTTATTGTATTTACACAGTGTTTTGAGAGTCCTCCATGTAAAATATGCTACATAATTTCATAGTTATATATTACTACTATTGTTATTTAAGAGTTTGAAACTGCTCGATAAGAAGGGTAAGTATATTAATAGTATTTCAAAATTATATAGTACATTTAGTGTTATATATAATTTTTTTTGTAATTTATGTCTTCTGTCCTCTAGTATTAAATCACAGTTTAGGAGTATTATTATTCCTCCTAAAATTAAGCATTCCAGTTTCTTCCATTGATTAAAATATTTTCTGCCAGTGCCATATTCTTTAACTAGCTATATGTTCTGTGAGTCTCAAGAAATTCTCTGATGTTTTTACATTAATTTGGAGAGCATTAGCCTGTATACTTAAGAAGGAATCACATCTATTTAATGTAAATATGAACTTCAGAAATTAAATGATTATAATGTTGGAGTTGAATGTGACCAATGAGGATAGGGAAAAGACCTTCTCAGTGCTTTCTTTACGTCTGATTTAAAAATCAGACCAGTTATCCTTGAAGCACTCTACCCCCTGAGCTGGAAGTCTGGAATGGGGAGCAGAATAACCCCCCCACAATTCAGGTGGAAGCAGTTAGAGACCTAATACTCCACCTGGACTGCCTCAAGTTCATGGGGCCAGATGGGATACACTTGAGGTTGTTGAGGGAGCTGGCAGAAGCGATTGCCACTTTCTACCATCTATCAGCATTTCTGGTCAACTGGAGAGGTCCTGGTGGATTTGAGGCTTGCCAGTGTGACTCTCACCTATCAGAAAGGTTATAAGAAGCATCAGACCCAGTCAGCATTGATCATGAAAGGCAGGTCCTGCTTGATCAAACTAATCTTCTGTGATCACGTGACACACCTGGTGGATGAGGGAAAGGCTGTTGATGTGGTCTACCGAGACTTCAGCAAAGCCTTCAATACTGTCTCCCACAGTATTCTCTTAGTATACCCTAAGCTGGCAGCCCATGACTTGGAGAGGTACACTCTTTACTGGGTAAAGAACTGGCTGGATGGCCACGCCCAGAGGGTGGTGGTGAATGAAGTTAAATCCAGCTGGCGACTGATCACAAGTGGTGTTCCCCAGGGGTCGGTATTGGGGCCTGTCCTGTTCAGCCACTTTATTAATGACCTGGACAAGGGGATTGAGTATGCCTCTGCAAGTATGCAAATAACATCAAGCTGGGAGGAAGTGTTCATCTGCCAGGGAATTTGAAGGCCCAGCAAAAGAATCTGGATAGTCTGGATCACTGGGCTGAGGCCAATGGGATGACTAAATGCCAGATCCTGCACTTTAGCCACAACAACCCACGCAATGCAACAGGCTTGGGGCAGAATGGCTGGAAGACTGGGTAGAGGAAATGGACCTGGGAATATTGGCTGATGTTCAACTGAACATGAGCCAGCAATGTGCCTAGGTAGCCAAGAAGGCCAATGGCATCCTGGCTTGTATCAGAAATAGTGTTGCTAGAAGGATCAGGGAAGTGATCATCCCTCTGTACTTGGCCCTGCTGAGGCTACAGCTTGCGTACTGCCTTCAGTTTTGGGCCCAGAGAAAGACAACAAGGCTACTGAAGGGTTAGGGAACACAAGCCTTTTGAGGAGCAGCTGAGGGAGCTAGGATTGTTTATTCTGGAGGGCAGGAGGCTCAGGGCAGACTTTTTCACTCTCTATGACTACCTGAAATGAGGTTGTGGTGAGGTGGAGTTCAGCCTCTTCTCCCACGTAACTAGCAATAGCACTAGAGGGAATGGTCTCAAGTTGGACCAGGAGATTCAGATTGAATATTAGGAAAAATTTCTTCTTTGAGATAGTGGTTAGGGGCTGCAAGAGGTTGCCCAGAGAGGTGTTGGAGTTACCATCCCTATAGGTTTTCAAGAAACATGCAGAAGTGGTACTTAGGACATAGTTTAGTGGGGAAATATTAGTAGAAGGTGGACAGTTGGACTGAATGGTTTTGGAGGTCTTCTCCAAATTTGGTGATTCTTTGATCTAAAGTAGTCACAAAATGGGTACAGACTTAAAAATAAGAGTTATAATGATTTTGCAGAGGGTTAAATTTTAACTGGAGAAATTATGAATGAAACCATGTTTTTGTCTTGCTTAAAGCTAAAATAAACTGTAAGTTTGAGTTGCAAGAAAAAAACGCTATACTCTTTTTCTGCTGACAATATCATCTATAAGTTGTGATGACTTTAGTAAATATGAAAAAGCTGGACACAATTGTGTGAGGAAGACCTTTAACAATTTTGTGATTTAGTATGGAAGACACTGTCTTTTTCTGAAAGTGTATAAATAATGTTGCTTTTGGTTACCCAGATAAAATGAAAAGAAATAAAAATAAAAAGAGGAAATTTTTTTCAGCTCTCCTCTCCTCCCAAGTAAATAAACAAATGAACCCAGAGAGTTCTTCAATAAAGAAAACTCTTTCTTTTCCCAAAAATATTATTGATTTTCTTCTGAAATAATATTTTTTACAATGTAATTATTAAAGTTTAATTTTAGGTAGGCCTATTAACACTTTGAAGGAGGATTCTTTCTGTATAATACAAAGCAATATTTCTAGTTTAAAATGAAATAGATTTTTTTTAAATAAGCACAATTTTATTTAGCAGTTATTCCTGAAAATTACAGCAAAATTTATATTTTAAATATCAAAATATCATAGCATTTTGGAAATTCTAGAGTATTGAACATGTATTAATTTTTAATCAGCTATGCCTCCAGTGACATTACTATTTTTTTTATCAGTACTCTGAAGCTACTCTTCCATGGGCATAGCAGATACATGGGACTCCACAATTATCACAGAATCACATAATTGTAGGGGTTGGAAGGGACCTCCAGAGATCATCGAGTCTAACCCCCAATCATTTCTCTAAAGTTGTAAACCTTTCCAATAAAGTTTTTAAGTTTTTTGTCAGAGTTGCAATAGAATTTAAGCAGTGATAAGGATGTGTTGAAAATAGGTGTCTGAAAATGTTATAGATAACAATTATTTTGATTTTTTTTTTTGCCCTTTTTTCCTTTTGTCCAAGACATATATGTTCTATTTCTTGACCCTTTTAACTTAACACTCTCATTCCTTCTGGCAAAGCTGTCTGGGTGTGCCTTCCTTGAGATGCTGATTGCACTTTATTCACCCACAGGCTATGATACACAATCTTTCTTTTACTCAGCAGCAAGTAGGACATCAGCCTGTGTAGCATTTTATTCTACATTATGCTAACTGTTCCTCAGAATGGAGCAGTGAATGGGTATCAAACCGATTTCTTATAAGGTAGACCTGAGCTTTGAGACACTGTCACTTCTTCATGCAAAGACTTCATAACTGAATGTTCTTCATCAGTTAACCCATTTGCAAAATCTTACTTGTTACAGTTTACAAGGTATTTTAAATTCTTTGTGGAAGGTGAGGCTAACTTGCAAACAGCAAAACAGGCTGTTCCATATATGTCTTTGTTCAGAACGTCTAGAGATTTTGTAAATGAATACATATAGTTCTTCAGGAAGGTCAGGAAGACTGAATTACAGAATATTTTTCTTGAGGCAAAACATAGCAAGGGCAGTGAGTATAATGTGTCCAGAGTTCCACTGAATTAAGGATTAGCACAAACTGTACAGGAAATATCTGAAATGATGTGGATTTCTTTTACTGTAGAGGCAAAAAGTGAAAGATCAAGTAAGCACTTAGTTGAGAAATATCTTCTATAGAATGAAATAAATAGTGATCTCCAGGGTAAGAACTATACAAACATGATTTCAAATGTTTATAATGGGAGGTTAATGTAATTAGTTTTGGTTAGAGGCATCTGTGTTTGACATGATGTTTCTCACCTTTGATTAGATATAATTATAGCCATGGATTGGTGTAACTATGCCTCAAATCAGATCAGATGATGAGGACTAACTCCAAAAACAGACACTGGAGATCTAGAAAGAAACTGTGGTGCTTGTGGCAAATATAGCTTGCATAGGTTGACAAGACCAATCAATGCCAAGTCATAGAAGGGGAAGGAGTGGTGTAAGCAGGATGTATCTCATAACTCCTCCATCACTTGGCCTACTTTGTCCTTTGGTCACTATATTAAGTCTGCAGAATTGGCCTGTATGAGAGGTCTGCACAAAGGAAACTTCTTCATTTCACTTCGCAGTTCTCTTAAACTGTATATTGTGTCTGGAACATAAAAGAAGCAAGAGGTGAATACAGCCTCGGTAGATCACAGATGAGAAAAAAACATCACCTTAACAGTCACTTTTGAATCCTTATATAATAATATAATCATGTAATATAATTATCCTGCCAAGTGACTTGGGGTGATTTACTTTCCAATGTGAGATCACCTCTTCATGTAACCATGCAATCTTGTCTGTATAAAAATATGAATAAAGTAATATATTTTTGGATGAAGTCTTTGGAGCATATAGATTATCTTATTCTAACAAGGTCAGTGGAAGTATTGTTCAGGTAGCTGGTTCAGGTTTTGAATTAATTGTCTAAGACAAGCATCTATCCAATCCTATTGGCCTTCCAATACTCGAAGAGAGCGTATAGACAGGCGGGAGATCGATTGTTTGTGAGGGTAGATAGCGATAGGACAAGGGGGAATGGTTTTAAGCTGAGACAGGGAGATTTAGGTTAGATATTAGAAGGAAGTTTTTCACACAGAGGGTGGTGACACACTGGAACAGGTTGCCCAGGGAGGTTGTGGATGCTCCATCCCTGGAGGCATTCAAGGCCAGGCTGTATGTGGCTCTGGGCAGCCTGGTCTAGTGGTTGGCAACCCTGCACTTAGCAGGGGGGTTGAGACTCGATGATTTTTGAGGTCCTTTTTAACCCAGGCCATTCTATGATTCTATGATTCTGTGATTCTACCCTTGCTGTACTTAATTTATAGTATTTCTATAGGTTGTGATGGTTGTACTGAAATGGGTACAGAGAACAATGTACATGTATGTGACTTAGCAATAACGTGTAAGAAATGTCATTTTACTTCTCTGTTCACCTTCAAAAACTTTGAAATTAATGCTGATTTCAGCATTACTGCTCCATTCAAGGCCTCAAGCAATTACATTTTAATCACTATTTGAAGACCTCCTTTTTCACCTTAAGAAACAATTTTATAAAGGTTGAAATGTCCATGGCTTCTGCAGGCAATAAAAAGTAATTAGAATCAGGAGAGGGGGGAGATAGGAACAAGCGTAACCCTTTGGGCAGCTTTGAGGAAACCTAATTTCTGGGAACATAATTTATACAAGCTTTTAGGAACTCCTACAGCAATTCTTTAAAATGAGAAATTTGTTAGCCAAAATTCCACAACAGTCCAAGAAAACTGTTAATCAGCTTAGCATTGAAAATTATAAGATCCCATTTAGTCCTGTGAACATTTGTATTCCCACTTGGGATCCCAGTTCAGATTTGTGTAATACATATCCTTGTACTGCATCAATTGTAGACTTCTGTCAAATACAGAAATATAACTCTGCTATGATAGAATGACATAATACAATATTAAGCTCTAAATATACCATATTTTGTTTTTCAATGAGAAGGAGTTACATGACTTCACCTCTATTGGTCATACTAAGGATTTTTCTCTGGTGAACGCAAAACTTAAAATGTTCTATCCAAAGATAAGATCTGCAGACTAGAAGCACAAACAACTTCAGTTGTTCAGTAGGATGCAGAATTTTCCCATTTAATATAAGAGAAAATTATATTAACATAAAAATCAGTAAACACCTTGTTAACCTCAGGCACTCAAGGGAAAAATCATGAGAATAGGTAACACATGCAATGTGATTTGAAACCAGGCTTATCCAGAAGTGTGTTGGATGAAGATGTAAAAAGAGATGTGAGAAAAATAATCCTCTGTGACTAATATCATTTAATCTAATATTTTCTTGTTATACTTAGCCTATATTTTAATGAAAAGTAATTATGATTAATATATTCAAAAATAATAAATATTCTAACTCAAATATCCTGATATATTAAGTCCTCAGAGTTATTAGACATGAAGCCATGCACTTCAGAGTTATTTTATTATGCTTTCTTATTGTATTACATCATACTTTGTATGTAAATTTTTGCATATTCATGTAGTTATCATCTTTGTAATTTTTAACATAGTGATATTTTCCTCCAGGGAAAAGAAAGGCATCTTTTCAAATTCTAACATCTTAGGATAACTTAATCTAAGATACAAAACCAACAAAACCATCTATTTTCTTTAACACCAGAGAGCTTATTTAAAAATAAAATTCTTGAATTATGCTTATCTAATTTAGTAGGATAACTATTTTATCTTATTTCCTGTGCATTAGGAAGATGAATATTTGTAGTCATTTATGTCTAAAGTGATATAATCTGCAGACATTTTACAGGTCTATATCAAATATTAGGAAGAATGATCATTAAAACAACAACAGAAAAGCCCTTAAACATTCTCACCTGGCATGTAAGATTAGAACAGTGTTGATAGAATAAATTTAACTTCAGCAATACTTTGAACTAGGAGACTTCTTTTTAAAGATGCCCACAGTTTCATAGTCTTTTTCTAACATGTAACCCTAGAATTCCTCTTCATGAAATAGGGAATAACCATTCAGATCTCCTTTATAATGTATTTTCGAAGAAAATATGTTAAGAACCTTACTGAGTACTAATGCTATATAATAATTCTTAACTTTTGTTTTCCAGTAATGCTAACAGAACTAAACAAGAGGAGTTGTATAAAAGATATCATGGGGGAGAACTGAACAAGTCAGGAAAAGACTCTTGACTTGAAAATTCTCTTTGCTTTCCTTGACTTGAATCTATCTATCATCAATTTCAACACTGAGACAATTTTTTTCTACAGTTTTGAATGAAGATTGATGGATTATATCAGTGAAGGAGGATTAGCGGTTGACGGGGTTGACTAGGACTTTTTAAAAATCTTTTATATCTTCATATATTTGATATTATTTTATTTTTTACTCATTCAGTTTTTAATTTCTGTACGGATGTTTTTCAAATTAATAATGGGTTCATAGCATCATAGAATTAGCTATGTTGGAAAAGACCTACAAGATCCTCCAGTCCAACCATCCACCTACCACCAATAACCCCACTAGACCATGCCTGTCAACACTGTATCTAAATGCCTCTTGAACACCTCCAGGGACGGTGACTCAACCACCTCCCTGGGCAGCCCATTCCAGTGCCTGACCACTCTTTCAGGAAAGTAGAATTTCCTAATGTCCAGCCTAAATCTCTCCTGGCGCAACTTGAGGCCATTCTCTCTCGTCCTGTCACTAGTTACAAGAGAGAAGAGGCCAACCCTCAGCTCACTACAACCTCCCTTCAGGTACTTGTAGAGAGCAGTAAGGTCTCCCCTGAGCCTCCTCTTCTCCAGACTGAACAATCCCAGCTCCCTCAGCCACTCCTCATAAGGCCCGTGCTCCAGACACCTCACCAGCTTAATTGCCCTCCTCTGAACATGCTCCAGGGCCTCAATGTCTTTCTTGCAGTGAGGGGCCCAAAACTGGACACAGTACTCAAGGTGCGGCCTCACCAGTGCTGAATACAGAGGGGCAATTACTTCCCTGATCCTTCTAGCAACACTATTTCTGATACAAGCCAAGATGCCATTGGCCTTCTTGGCCACCTGGGCACACTGCTGGCTCATGCTCAGCCAAGCATCGACCAACACCCCCAGGTCCATTCCCTCTACCCAGTCTTCCAGCCAATCTGCCCCAAGCCTGTAGCGTTGCCTAGGATTGTTGTGGCCAAAATGCAAGACTCGGCACTTGGACTTGTTGAACCTCATCCCATTGGCTTCAGCCCAGAAATCCAGCCTGTCCAGATCTCTCTGTAGGGCCTTGCTACCCCCACGCAGATCGACACTTCCTGCCAGCTTGGTGTCGTCCAATATAACAGAATTAACAGCCTAGTTGTTTTAGAAAAGAGTTTTTGAGATCCTGATTTTTAAGTCTTACAGTATCATACATAAACATGTAGTTAATATGTTAGTACTTAGAATCCAGTATAAGTAGTCTTAAGCACAACAATTTTTTTTCCCCAAAAAAGATAACTGAGATGGAACCTATATTTCAGCTATGTTCTACCAGATCCAAGTAGTGAATTCTGCCTGCAAGTGCCTTTATTTTAAATATTTAACATACCGAGACACTACCTGAGGCTAAAAGTATGAAAACTGTTCTATCTTATGAACTGCAGTGATGCACTTGCATCTTGTGTGTTACATATTATAAGTGGCTTTTTATCAGTCATAAAGCAAGGAGAACATGGCAAAATTATTTCTCATTTTCTTCAAAAGATAGCTTTTTCATAGTGCAGTGGAATTGCCAGCTCACAGCCTGAACCTACTGTTGAGCATCAGATGAGTTGGGGTTAACCTAGGAAGCTCAGGTGCAAATAATACATCTGAGTGACCAGAAGGAGTGGAGTCTGGATCCACCCCTCCTCACCCTCATTTAAGGGTTAGCAGCTGAGGGAGTAGCATCTATCTGGATAGAGATTATCTCTTAAGCTGTCACTGATCGTTGGAAGGGGTGATTCCCATTTTCCCTCTTGATTACCTATTATTGCTTTGTAGTGTCTGTATCCCATTTGAAGGCACTGTCATCACATTCTTTTGCCATACACATGAGAATGGTTATAGAACATCAAGTACTTATCCTCATGCTTCCATCCACAAAGAGTATCATCAACAAAGAATGCCTTGTCACAGCAGCAGTTTATAATAACAAATCCATTACAGATTTCAAACTGCATACTGAAAAGCATGCGACTTGAGCAGGAGTTGTTGAGCATTAATTTTTTTTTTCTTAACCTGTGAGCAAAAGTTGCAAGTAAAGTTCTCAGGTGCAAATAGTGTCATTTTAAGGTGGTATGCTCTATTTATTTATTTTCACTTCCAGTTATCTGAAGCGGTTAATAACAAATACAAAATACTTTTATCTAAATGAATACAAAATCTCAGTTGACTATGAAAATCCCGTGCAATTCCTTATAAAATTAAGAGTGGTAAGCTTTCTTCACGGCATTTTCATGGCCAAGCCTATACTTCCCTGCTGCTTCACCAATAGTACGGTAAATAAGAAAAACTGAGAAAAGGTTTGTAGTTAGCAATCCTCTTCTTTAGCCTAAAAAAAGCTTTTCTGCTTTCAAAATTTTGCAGAGGATGGAAATATAATACTTGTAGAATTCTTCTATCTTAAAATCAAGATGAAATTTGCTGTAATATAAGGCATGAGAATGCATCAGGGAAAGGTGATGTTGAGTACTAGGGAAAGGTTCTTCAGTAAGAAGGTGGTCAGGCACTGGAAAAAGCTCCCCAGGGCACCAATCCTGCTGGAGTTCAAGAAGAGTTTGGACAATACTTTCATACATAGGGTTTGATTTTGGTGTAGTCCTGTGAGGAACCAGGAGTTGAACTCTGTGATCCTTGTGGGTCACCTCTATGGATATTTTTGTGATTTCTACGATTCAAATTTATATAATGACAGAATGCATTACTAACAGGCTCAGTCTTCAGTGAATTAGACTTATAAAAAGAGACTTATCTAAGGGATTTCTTGCCAGAGAATGACTAAATTTGTACCTGTCTTTACATTTTACTGGTGGCATACTTTTGATATCTAGTGGAGTAAGAAAAATAATGTATACAAGAACAATTAAAAAAAAAAACAAGCACCACCAATAAAAAAGCAGAAAATCACAAGTCCTCATAAGAACTGGTTAGATGTGTTTAATTCTTCATTTGTGAAAAATAGTAATTCTTTTCATAGAATAGAAACATAGAATCATGGAATTGCTCACGTTGGAAATGACCTTCAAGGTCATCAAGTCCAACCACAGCCTAACCATACTACCCTAACAACCCACCGCTAAATCATGTCCCTGAGCACCACATCCAGACAGTTTTTGAACACATTCGGGGATGGTGACTCAACCACCTCCCTGGGGAGCCTGTTCCAGTGCTTAACAACCCTTTCTGTAAAGTAGTTTTTTTTTCTTGATATCCAACCTAAATCTCCCCTGGCGCAACTTGAGGCCATCTTTCCTTGTCCTGTCACCTGTCACCAGTGAGAAAAGACCAACCTCTCTTTCACTGCAATCACCTTTCAGGTATTTGAAGGGAGTAATAAGGTCTTCCCTCAGCCTCCTCTTTCCCAGACAAAACAGCCCCAGCTCCTTTAGTCTCTCCTCATAGGGCATATTCTCCAAGCCCATCACAAGCTTTGCTGTCCTTTGGACCAGCTCCAGCACCTCAATATCATTTCTGTATTGAGGTACCCAAAACTGAACACAGTACTTGAGGTGGGGCCTCACCAGTGCCAAGTACAGGGGCAGGATTACTTCCCTAGTCCTGCTCACCACACCATTTCTGATACAAGCCAGGATGCCATTGGCTTTCTTGGCCACCTGGGCACACTGCTGGTTCATATTCAGCCGACTGTCCATCAGTACACCAAGGTCCCTTTCTGTCAGGCAGCTTTCCAGCCACTCCTTCCCAAGCCTGTAGGGTTGCCTGGGGTTGTTGTGACCAAAATGCAGGACCTGACGCTCAGCCCTATTGAAACTCAGACTATTTACCTTGTCCCATCGATCTAGACTATCCAGGTTCCTCTGTAGTGACTTTCAACCCTCTAGCAGATCAACACTCCCTCTCAACTTGGTGTGGTCTGCAAACTTACTGAGGGTGCACTCAATCTCCTCATCAAGATCACTGATAAAGATGTTGAATAGGAGTGGCCCCAGTACCGAGCTCTGGGGGACACCACTCATGACTAGCTGCCAACAGGATTTAAGTCCATGGTCCACAACTCCCTGGGCCTGGCCATTCAGCCAGTGTTTCACCTAGCAGAGAGTATGCCCATCCAAACCATGGGCAACCAGCTTCTCCATGAGGGTGGGAGACAGTGTCAAAGGCTTTACTGAAGTCCTGGTAGACCACATTGACAGCTTTCGGAATGGAATTCAATTTATCAAAACCAATGGTCTATCTTTGTTTAAAAATCCCTCAGTGGTTAATATGTAATAAATTAATACAGATGGAAATTCGAAACTGAGAGTGATTCAAAACATTCTTTACTCCTTATCTTCATGTAAGTATAGAAATCTGAATCTTTTTTTTTAATTAAGAAATTGGTAAAAATCTTTAAAGAACTGATTTTCCTGAAGATGATGCCATTTTTTTTCTGCCTGTTCTTACTAATGGCTTTGATAAACTCTTATTATCTGTAATGAACCACATTTCAAGGCCTAGTCTGTCTTGTCCCTACAATAACTGTCTTACCATCAAGACTGTAGCTAACTTTCCAGTCATTTGGATGCTGATGTTTATTATTGCCCACAAATTGTGGATGGTGAGGAAAGCTTGAACAATCTCTTTTTATTAGTGTTCTGTAAAACAAAATTCTTAAAAGTTTGAAAAATATCTATACTTGAGAATGGGCTTGTATTACCTATTGCGGAACCTTTAGGAGCAGATCTATCATTTTGATCTGCAGTGCTCAGCACTGTTTTGTCAAAAGATGCTTTCTTTTGTAAATGTGTATAAATAAAGTTTATGAATTTTACTTTAGTCAGCAAAGTGTTTAACCATTTTCGCTACTCAACATGTGGAAGTAAAGAGGTATAATTATGTACGTTTTTAATTTTTCAAAATATGTGAGTTAACCACTTTTTAAAACATACCTTATACAAAATAATAACTTCTTATAGAAAATTTAAAACACTTGTGTACATAATCATGTCAGAATCTATGGTAATTTAACAAAATTATGGTCACATATATTTCAAAGGATTATTAATGTGATTCATTTTTCCTCTTTTTCTCTGTTCTCTTTCTTGCTGCTGGAACTCTGATCTTAGACCTTAGAAAATGCTAAGGACTGTGCTGTGTTTCTTAAGTGATAATTAAATTTGTGTTTAAAGTTAAAAATTTCTCCAAATAGTCTTAAGAATCTTATTTAATTTACATCCATATGGCTATTGGTAAGATTGCAGTGGCAACACAGACTTTTCAGTTCTTTCCTCCCTTAACATTTAAATATTTATACAAAATTAGCAGAGATTGTACTCATATATTTTGAAAATTAATTTAATTGAAATTTCTACTTTCCGTGAAAACTACTGGAAAAGAAAAAGACTATTCTGGAGAGCAATCCTGCCTCCTTTTTTATGGCTTTGAGTGAAATTTCATTGCATAGTTTCTTTTTGTCAACTTGTGACCTGAATATAGATCAGGAAATACATAAATTTGTTCATGAAGAAGCATTTCTTTTCTACTTAAAGTATACTATGTGAAAGGTCAGATAAAAGTTACAATATGATTTAAGAAGAATATGTGTGGCACTGTATGCAGATTTAACAGACTGCTGAGACAGAAACAAGGGAATATCATGATGTCGTGACAACTGAATCAGGTGGGTTATCAGTCAAATACTGGAAGATTATAATTTGATTTTATACATATATATACTGAAGGCTATCAAAAGATATACAAAAGAGGGTCAGAAAGATATACAGTTTAAAATTCTGAGTTGTACATAGTTTATCCTCTTTCTTTCTGTTTATCTTGACTGTTCTACCAGGAATACAATTATCATCCTATAACACAGAATTAAACAGAAAATGTACCTTTTTTCACACTTACTTTCATTTTGGTTTATCATCTATTTGATCTGCTTGTTAAATTACTACTTGTAGATGTCTTTTTCTGAGAAACAGTTTTATAACACTGAATCCAAACAACAGTATCAGAATGCTCTAGATATTTTCAGTTATAGATTCACAGACATTAGTACAATCTATAACTTGTAACGTGACTATATTCAGACTTTTCACAGGTACAAGATGAAATTTTTAAAGGTATGTGTTTTAATAGTTGACTATATAAAAATAAATACATATATTAATGTTTGTACAAATGTGCTAAAATATAGTGTACTAAATAGTTCAGTTTTCAGGCCTTCTGGCTAGCTACTTCTGATTAACTTCAGCATACATTTTTTGTGTTTGCACTTTCAATCAATAGGCTAAAGGGAGAGGATTTTCCTGTTATTTGCTTGGGACTTGTCTGGAAAAAGATGTGATGAACAAATCAAAATACATAAAAAGTTTCAAAATACATAAAAGCTTTAAAAAGTATTCATGATATATTGTATGTGAGAAGTGTATAAAATTAGAATGGATATGTATTTGAACATGGACAAGTAAGCCACTTTTTTGTTGATGCATTTCATTATATGTAAACAAATAAGGGTTTCCTTGTTTCTCTTTGTGTGGAATAATGGATATATTAGGCTCTGAGCTCCACATCAAGGGAAGTAATTTTAAGCTGTACTGATTTCTAAGAATTTCGTACATCTATATATAAATATAAACAAATATACTTACATATATATATATATATATACATGGGATACAACTTTAATATTCCTATTCCCTGTGCAAATATTGCTGTGATGGAGAGTTCAGCATGTTTTCCCACATTGCGATTCTTTGAATATAAGCATTCTACTGCATTTCCTCTTGAGAAAAATAATGACTTAGAGAGGTATGTTCTGCTCTTTATTAAAAGGACTGGTTTTCAATATCTTATTACCTGATTTTTGGTTTACAGCTTTGTTTTCATTACTGCTCAAAACTGGCATACTGGAAGTAGATAAAAAGAATTTGATTACTTTTACAATGAATATGCATTTCAACTTTAGCTGAAATAAATACATTTATAATTAGATACTTTAAGAAACTTATGTGCATTCTAAATATAAAATACTTATTATACATAAGTAAATTTCTGTGGGACATACTGGCTGTCGTGGATCATCTCTTCATCTTTCATGTGCCTTAACACAGCTTCCAGGAGGATTTATTTCATGATCTTCCTAGGCAGAGATGTGAGGCTCACCAGCCTGTCGTTTCCCACATCTTCCTTTCTACCTTTCTTAAATGTGGGAGTAATGTTTATCTTTTTCCAGTCACTGTGAACTTCACCTGACTGCCATGACTTTTCAAACATTCTTTCAGAAGGATCTTTGCTTTCACTGACACCTGTAGTCAGAAATGTTACTCCAAGAGCTAACTCTCCATTATCATTTGGGGACACGTGCATGTCCATATGTGGTGTCCAGATTTCAACAATGATTATTTTGGAGTGGTCTTTATTTATTGTAAGTATTTTTTAAAAATGCATTTAAAATATTTAATGACATCAATATGCAGGCAGTGGATTCTGGAACACGAAGAACTGCCTATGCAAAGTGGTATCCCACTCAAAAATTTGTTACAGTTAATTCCATTATCCTTGTGGAAGTTTTGCCAGTATTTCTCTTGCAGTATGCTGGAGTAACATCAGGACATACAGAAGACAAGACAGTAAAAACTGAATAGAAGGAAGTCCAGTACTGTAAAATGTTAAGCTATTTTCCTTTTTTTTTTTTTTCTATAGAAGGTCTTCAGAAAAAAAAAAAAAAGAAAGAAAGAAAGAAAGAAAGAAAGAAAGAAAGAATGATAGAATGCTTTGTGTTGGAAGAGACTTTTATGATCATGTAGTTCCAAACCCCTGCTATAGGCAGAGATACCTCCCCCTAGACCAGGCTGCTCGAAGCTCCATCCAGCCTGGCCTTGAATGCTTCCATGGAGGAGACATCCACAACCTCACTGGGCAACCTGTTCCAGTGTCTCACCACCTTCACAGTAAATAATTTCTTCTAATGTCTAGTCTAATTTTACCCTCTTCCGGTTTAAAACTGTTTCCCCTCGTCCTGTTGCTATATGCCCTTATACAAAGTCTCTCCCCAGCTTTCCTGTAGGCCCCCTTCAGGTACTGGAAGGCCATTATACAGTCCCTCTGGAGCCTTCTCTTCTCCAGGCTGAAGAGCCCCAGCTCTCTCAGCCTGTCCTCCTAGGGGAGGTGCTCCAACCCTCTGATCATCTTCGTGATCCTCCTCTGGACCTACTCCAACAGCTCGATGTCCTTCTTGTTTTGGGGTCCCCAGAACTGGACAGAGTACTCCAGGTAGAGTCTCACAAGAGCAGAGTAGAGGAGCATAATCACCTCAGTTGACCTGCTGGTCACACTTCTCTTGATGTAACTCAGGATACAGTTGACCTTTCTAGGCTGCAAGTGCACATTGCTGGCTCATGTTGAACCTTTCATCAACCGACAAGAAAGGAAAAAAAGTCACATTGATTCTGACTCTTTTTTTTTTTTTCTGCCCATGTTTGCCTTGTTTCTCTTATTCCATATGATAGATAAATTCATGAGAATAAATCCATGTATTGCTGGCTTGGAAAACTAAGCTTGTAACTTTAAGGTAGCTGATTTTGAAATTCTTGACCCTTCCTTTAAAAAAATTTTTTTAAGATCACAAACTGTTTTCATCCCTCTTTTATTCAGAACCGCAACTGAGTTAAAAGACAGTGACAAAACATCGCATAAAAATTAATTTCCTTGGAAACAAACAAAAAAAGTAAGACAATGAATGAATGTCATAGTGAAAAAAACCACTGGATGGTTTTTGGATTCTGCCATGTTTCCTCTATCTTTATTTTGAAATAAGCATTTAACATCTGAGTCAGCTGAGATCTATGCATGCTTCTATTGTTATTCTACATTTACTTGTATTATGTGTGTGTAACATCTTCTTAGGTGGAATAGAAATTGATGAAAAAGTTAAACCACATTTAAGTGAGGAAGAAAAGTACATAGTTAAAAATGGTATGTACACATCCAAATAACAACTTCCTCAAAGTTCCTAGTAAATATTTTGTATTTTTTTTTCTTTTTTGTTTTTTTTTTTTGTATTTTGAGGATTGTTTGTTTTTACTGTTTTCTTTTGTTCCTTATTTTTGTGTGTACATGGAAATACTTTAAATACATTCCTTGCATGGAAGAATATGCATGTAAGAAAGGAATCTAAATCACACAGATCAGAAACTGAGCATTTCTGTGGAATCCTGCTAGTACTGTTTTACCTGAGGTAAGCACATGTAATTCATTGTACCTGTTTTGGATAGACATAGTTTCACTTGCCCCAGTGGAGGTTCTCAAGCTGACGCACAATTAAAGAAAAGACATAACATGCTCAACTATACCAATAGCAGTAAACATTTTTCCTCTGACAATTGTGAAAGTGAAACATAGACAAAATGTAACAAACCAGAAATATGCCCAGGCACAGTTTTGTTCCAGGTTCTTTACTTGAAAGGCTTTCTGATCTTGAGTAGCTGCTATGACTTGTGTCTTTCAATCTAGGCCTCATGAAATATGCTGACTAAATCCATCTGCAAAAACATATGCTGCAGTCTGGTGATCTTTCATTTTATTTCATGTACCAAAATTCATGGCTGTAAACATTCTGTTATCATCTTAAGAGATGTCTTAAGAAATGTCACATGGCATTTTAGTATCATGTAGCATTTTTACATTATCAGATCTCAAGAAATCAGACATTGTCAAACTTATAACACAAGTTTGCTTGGATCCTTGGAAGCTGCACCATATATTTGTAAATAAAATTTCAGTCAAATAAAGAACACAAAAATAGTTATATTAAATTCTTTATCATGTGTGAAGCCCATTGTTTGTCACTATTTTGTCCCTTAGAAAATAATTTCCTCCTCACCGTTTTCCTCTTCCTTTCTTTACCTCTTTGTTCCTCTCTGTCAATCTCCAGAAGAAAATAAAAGGGCAATCCTCCACCACAATCCTTAATAGAGCTGATCTACTGCTAGCTCTCATTTATATATTCCTGGAAATAGTTGTCCATAAAATCAAACTTGAGTTGTTATAGTTAGATACAACAAAGGGGCTTAAATTATTTTATCTGAGACAATCACAAAATGTAAGCTTAAAGATGCTATCCTAAATCCTTATCTGTATATTATTACATAAACTCAAGGATTTTTCATTCACATTGTACAAATACTCCTTCATTAGCACTGAGAGAATTCAGTACTTGTGCACTCCATCAGACAGACAGCCTGGACAATGAAGTCTTCTCTTTTTTGAAAAAGAAACAAGCAGTTACAATGATTGTACTTTAATTCAAAGGACTCACAGAGTGCTCTGCATATGTGGTATGTAATTGCTTCGTATTGCTGTAGTAGGTGTTCAAACCTTTGTATGCTGGCTGATCCATTTGTCTCTAGAGGTAAAAAAAATGGTTCATTTTCTATGGCCTATTTATTCATAGCTGTTTTGTGATTGCTAGCAAAAGAAATAGTTTTGATTCTAAGGACAGCTGTACATTAGGACTCAACCTGACATCATTGATTTTTCACATATAGCCACTGAACACCTGACGGATATTAGCTCAATGCTTGGCAGGGGATGCAGAACTGTTGGTGCTCTAAGTTATTCAGTTGTCTAGAAATTGATTTTGTGAGCTTTTGTAATTATTTGGAGAGGGAGAAAGAATAACAATCTGGACAGTCAGAGGTTTCATCTGCTGCTGTTATATGTAGAGATGAGAAATTCTAGAAAAAGCTGTTTTAACTGCTGTAAGTTGAAATGTAGGGCATTTTTACTTCCTGTTCTTATGGGAAAATATATTCAGTACTGTACCACACCATGACAAAGTACCAGGCAGGAAAACCTGCAGAAAACTATTGCCATGGTCTAGATTTAGAACAAATAACCTAGCAAGACATTTTCATTTTCAAGTCAAACCTGATGTTATATTTATGGATTGTTTAGATTCTTCTTTTTTTTCCTTTGTGTGCATCTCCATCTAGAGTTAACAAAGAAAATAAGACCTGCTGTGGTGTGAGCCCCAAAGGAAAGATATGCTGCCTCAGTAATGTAATGAAATGTCAGGAAGTCATTTATTGAGCCACTTGTGACTTCAATGGCTGGTTATAATTTGCTTTGCTGTCTGATGATATGTGTTTGTAGATCAGTTACCTCAAGTGCTCTTTGGAGCCTTAAGGTCATTTTTGCATATTTGTCAGATACTTCTCTGCAGAGATGCTAAGTTATAAGCTTTTCTTCCAGAACGTAATAGATATCCCAGAAAGTACAGAAAAATATTATATGGTGATACTGAGACTCTCCAAGATTTAGCTTTGCTAAAATATATTCACATAAATACTTAAAATCACTAAGTTGTAGAAAAGAGTTCTGTGAAAAAAAAAATAAAAGTAGCCTTTAGCCTCTTTCAGGTTGATCACTGGTAATTCTTATGAAGACTTTTATTCAAATATCAGTCTTTTAATTTTGATTGCATCCAAGTGGATGGGACAGTTTTAGAACTTCAGCGTCTTTTATCTCAGTGTGCAGGAATGAATAGTTCTTCTGAGAGGAGTTTAGTCTTCAGTGCTGGAAACAGGACTTATGAACATCAGCATGACTTGATTTCTTCTCAGGAACGTAACGCTATAAACATGCTTTTACTATGACCTGAGTATCCGGAAGGGAGAAAAGGAGTTGAAATCAGAAATGTTAAGCAGATGAAACTATTTAATACATAAAATAATAATAAATATTTATCACCTTTAGTAGAAAAAATTAAGGCACTTTGCAAACATCAATCGTGAAATGAAATGTATAAGGGATAGTAAAATTATATGTGATCAAGTTATATACAGGTAGCTAAAATAATGTGATAATATAATTTCCAATTTATAGGAGAATTTCTACTTAGAACTGCTCTAAAATCACCTCTAATCAGCAGCATTTTTACCCAAATATGCATGTTGGTTGCTCCAAAAGTAATGTCTCCTATTTATTTCCATGGAAACTACAACTGCTACAAAGAGCAAAATAACACTGTTTGATAGAGCAAATTCTCAGTTACAAAACATTATCTTTCAACATAATCACCACTGTTAGCTATGCATTTTCTCCAGTAATGAACAAGAGCCTACATGTTACACTCTAAGTAATCTGCCCCAGTAGAGGTGACCCACTGTTGCTGTCGCCACTGCTGAAGCACACCACCCACCACCTCGATATGCTAAAATTCAGTCTCCGTAAAAGTTCAGCAAGCATCCACAAATGTCAGTGAGTACATGTCTCAAATGGAAACCTACTACACTATACTGCACTGGTAAGAGAGAAGGTAGAATGTACTTACATAATATAGATACAATGTGGCGCTTTAACAGTGACATAACAAGATTCAAGATGGCTTGATACACTTAGTTGTATTTACTGCATGGTATGAAGGGTAAACACCTATATATAGGACACCCTCCTGATGAGTCACAAGGCTCAGAGTGGAGCCCTGTTGCTTCTTTGATCGCAGAGGTAAGGAGCATAGGTTCAGCTGAATCCACTCCCAATCACAGGCTTGATAAATGCTTTACATCTAAGGGATTATATGTGAAAGGTTGGGGAGGCCTTTGCATTGAGTCATGAAGTTTGAAGTGGATCCCCTTGCTTTACCAGACAGGTAAGGAGCATAGGTGCAGCTGGATCCACTCCTGGTCCCAGACTAAGTCAATGCTTTATGTCTCAGAGATCATATGTGCACAATCAGGTATAATCCTAAAAAAGTTAATGAAGATTACAATCAGTCTAAGATATGATCTTAGTGAAGCTAACAAAGTTTACAAACAATCTAAGATGCTAACAAAGTCTAAAACTTAGAATAAGTCACTTACCTAGAATCTGTATTGGCAAGGCATCTTGACATCAAGTTGTAAGGGATCTCTGCACAGGTGTAACCCTGAGAGGCATCCCTGATTAAAGGGAGATCCTGTCATGCAGCCAGCTCCCATACAGGAGAGCTTGAAAGGTCTCTTGGAATTCTCACTATTCAAGGGGTAAAATGATTGACTCATAAATTTCTTTTTAGACACATGCTCAATTGATCTTCAGCTGTCAAATTAGGTATCTGCTATCAGTTCTTTCAGCCCCCAGAATGAGACAGATTTGTGATCCTTAATCTGTTTAAGCATGAGTGTTATCAGTACTGTTGCTCATTGTCCGGTTGTACAAGGCATTGTCTTTAAGGTCAGGTCAAAGAAGAGAGTTGGGGGAAGGAAGGTGGTGGTGGGGAGAAGGGGGAGCACACTGTCACAGTGCAGTGCTTTCCACATGGAAGAAATCAGTTACACTTTATAGGAGCTTTATATGCACTTCCATGTCAGATGCCATTTTGTCAGACTGCCACTCTGCTGCCATCTGTCACATGGCAACAAAATGTAATAGGAATTGGTGGGGAGGTTCAACATTTACTGTCATACCACCAACATAAGGGGCATATCTCAGCCATATCTTAGCAATTAGGACTGGTCAAGATGGATGGACCCAGAGAGAAAAACATCTTCTGTTGAGAAGTCAGCACTCTCTGTGTTTTTAGGATTTTTATTTTACTTTGGACTGTCTCTCAGCTGACATAATGGACCAAATGATCATTATTAGTGGGGCAGCTTTCACTGTAGATCAATCTGAAAGTGAAATAATTTGTGTACCATGCCACAACATAAGCGGGACAGTTCTTGAAAAGTGACTGATCTGAACTGAAATTCAAATGTGGACCTTCCCTAAAAGCAGGACAATTGGAAATGCTGAAGGAAGAGGTACATCTGAAAGTTGTGTCTCTCCTTTATTATTGTGACTTTTGTTGCACTGTATCTGGTAACTGCATGCCAGTTTAAATCCTTTCTTTAAGGAAAATACAGGTTTCAGTTTTTCTTTTACTACTTCAAGGGAAGGCACAGATAAGTGACATTAATATGAGATACTGACAAATAGATTTACTTACAAAACTGAAAAACTTTTCCTTTTTTCTGCCTTGCCTTGCCTTGCCTTGCCTTGCCTTGCCCTTTTGAATCTGATTTTTTTTTTTGTAGATATATTTCTTCCGAGTTTTTTTTAAACGTTGTTTATACTTACACAAAACAAAAATAGGTACAGTCATTCTCTGAACAGTATCTTTTCTGGAACATTTTCATTTCTCTTATCATGATAAAATGATGATCTGATGTTTTAATCAGGACACTTAGGTATATTTCTGGGAACAGAAATCCTAATCCCAGAGATAGCCTCCTTTTGGAGATGAGTCCAATCACAGATTTCAAAATGATTTGAAGATTAAATCCTCTAAGATCAATATTTCTGTTCAGCTGATCAATTAGTCAACTGTTAAGTTCATAAATTATTTCTGAATTTAATGTCCTGAACTGATTAAAAAATCCTGCAGTTTGCACAAGGCTTAAAAGATAGATCAAAATCTAGTATTAATAAATTTCTCAGTGTTGAAGTCTTCCCCAAAATTTCTTTCATAGGTAGTACTACCTTTGCTAGTAAAGCAGTGAAGTGAGAGATTTTGATTTATGACAAATGGTTTGGATTTAGGACAAATTTAGTTCAAATGCTTAATGCTTATTTCCCTTAATGACATCTGAAATTTGCTTCAGAGAAAATTTGTAGCTAAAATATGATATAAAAAAGTTCCTCTTGAGAATGCAAACAAATGCACAAAAATGGTGGTTTTCCACAAGAAGATGATAGAATTTTAAATTGGATTGTTATGTGGAAATGCATGTTAAAGTTTCTTTTGGATCCTATGCAAAGTGATCAGAAAGGTTAGCAACCAAGACATTAGAAAAAATGTCTTCTGTGAGTATAGTAAAGCAACAACCAGAAAAGTTTAAATATGAGGGAATATGGTTATTTTTGTCATGTTTTTTTAATTTTATTATTATTAAATTCTTGCTTTCTTCAGTGTAAGTTGATAGTACTTATATGTACTAAAAAGGCTCAGATTTCAAGAGCATTTTTTTCTATGAGCAACCATCAGCCCTGCCTTTTTGTACTTTCTAGTTTGTATAATATCCACTTCAAAGCACAAAACTGTATATAACCATCTTATTTTAAAAATAAGTTATAAAGCCTGTATGAATTAAATATTATATAAAGTTTTAATATTATCTGCATTTTTTATCAGAATTTATATCTTTGCCCTCTGTATCTTTCCTGGTGGAGACTTTTTTGGCATAACACACAAAATATTAATATTGTCTGTAACTTTTGGTCGTGCTGAGTATAAATTCAATATGGATTGGTTACCACTAGGAAAGGCTACATATTTATGCTTTTATTTATGAAGGAAGGAAGCTGAGGGGTGTTTGTATTGTGCTATGAAGTTAATAAATAATGAGTTATTAGGACAGCATCCTGCAGCTCACTGGTGAGCAGTCATTTGATACAAGGGTCATATCGCTATTCTAAATGTACCTGCAATCTTACAACTGGGTAAATACTGTATAAGAACAGTCCTAACCTTTGCCTTCTGGGATTGTCCTCTGCTGAGGTGGGGAGGTGGAGAAACAGGAAGCAAGCAGCATTTCCTCTCCGTCATGTCTCTCCAGGAACACTTCTCCATTTCTCCAGCAAAATGATGAGAAGCTCTATGAACAAGGTGCATATGCTTACATAGGAACCATCACATGTGAGGACAGAATATCCTGCCATCTTCACTGGCTAAGATCAGAGGGAGAGAGTACAAGATTAACTTCTCAATATGACTTTTGTCACATGTAAAATTCACTGGAGGTCACCAATCTCATTCTGCTTTGGAAAGTGAAGTTAGAAAAAAAGGACATAAATATTTTAATCTCCCAGATGAAAAAAAAAACACATTACTTCTTTTAGTAATGTTTGTCTTATTCATAATACTGGTTGTACTCATCCTTAATAAAACCATGACTCAATATTTCGTTAATCAGAAATTTATTTGAGAGAGATTATAAAATCCTGGGCTTCAAGGACATAACTTGGAAGTACTCAACAGGCAGTACAAAACATGTTCAAGCTGGAATAAATTTGACTGATTTAGAGCTATATATTTTAACTAATTTTTGAATCATCAGAGAATTTGTCAACTCTGCCAGCTAATGTGGTCTTACACAGTTGTCAACGGTTTACGGGTGTTAGGCCCGATTCCATGACAAAGGGGACGGGGGACCCACAGGCCCACGTCCCAGGAAAAGGGGAAAGGGGAAAAGGGTAGGGAGATGGCCCTGAGAGCAAAGAACAGTGGCAACAATCTGAGGAGAAACAAACTAATTTACTAAATAAGATATTGGAATGCAAAACAACACACTATAATACAATATAATTACAATTTAAGCTGATAAATCCAATACAGAGAGAGAGAATGTCCCAAAATCAAGGTAGGCCTTACTCTACTACCGACGATAAGACGGCTGGAGAGCGAGGTGCTGCCAAGATGAGAGACGGCGGAAAAAAAAAGGGACGAGGTCTCGTGATCTGCAAGTTTTTATACTGCGAGCTTTTATCTTTTCCCTCCGGCTGGAAGATGGTAACAGAGGAGCAAAGTACCATGGGGAATGTAGTAGTCCTTCTCTTCTGAGAACCAGGTACATTCATTACATGATGTTATGATGTGGAGTACCAATAACCAAAAATCATAAAACCATGACAACAGTACTGCTCTATAGATTCATTCATTTCAGCAGTTACTATCTCCTTAAAATTCCTGAACTGTAAATACATTGGAACATTTCAGTGATGGAAAATAAATATACATTCCTGATAATCCCAGGATGATTTGTATTAGTGGAGGTTTGTTTTTTCACATGACTATCAGATCTACAATGTCGTATTGTGGTGGGACCTGTAGGTAGAGGAAAATGCCATCTATGGACTTACAGAGCTGTAGTGATACCAGTGCTTTATTTCATAGAATCATAGATTCTCTAGAGTTGAAGGGGACCCTTAAAGGTCATCTAGTCCAACTCCCCTGCAATGAGCAGGGACATCCACAGCCAGATCAGGTTGCCCAGGGCCTGATCCTGCCTCACCTTGAAAGTCTCCAGGGATGGGGCATCACCACATCTCTGGATAACCTGTTCCAGTGCCTCACTACCCTCACTGGAAAAGACTTTTTCCTTATATCTAACATAAATCTACCATCTTTAAATTTGAAACCATTTCCCCTTGTCCCATCACTACAGACCCTGCTAGAGAGTCTGTCCACTTTTTCCCTGCAGCTCCCCTTTAAAATCATAGAATCATAGAATTTAGATACTAAAAAACTTCTGTCAGGCCGTAGAATCATAGAACATAGAATCATAGAATCACCAAGGTTGGAAAAAAACCTCTAAGATCATCCAGTCCATCTCTCCACCTATCACCAATATTTTGCCACTAAACCATGTCCCTCAGTATAACATATGTTTCATGAACACCTCCAGGGATAGTAGCTCCACCATATCCCTGAGCAGCCCGTTCCAGCACCTGACCACTCTCTCCAAGAAGAAGTAATTTCCCAACGTCCAACTGGAATCTCCCCTGGCACAATTTGAGGCCATTCCCTCTAGTCCTATTGCTAGTTACATGGGATAAGAGGCTGACTCCCACATCACCACAACCTCCCTTCAGGGAGTTGTAGAGAGCAATAAGGTCACCCCTGAGCCTCCTCTTCTCCAGGCTGAACAATCCCAGTTCTTTCAACCTGTCCTCACAGGAGAGGTGTTCCATTCCTTGGATCATTTTTGTGGCCCTCCTCTGGACACTCTCCAACAGATCTATGTCTCTCCTCTACTGAGGACTCCACATCTTGATGCAGTACTCCAAGTGAGGGCTCACCAGTACAGCCTCTGATACTGACACACCTGAGGAAGCTGTCTTTGTGATAGAACAGAATTAACATTGAAAATGAGATGAATACAAGGAAAATGTAGCACCATATAGGTATGCATGCATCAAAGCTAGTAATAAGACTGTCGCAGTTTAGGATTGTCAGGTTCCTTGTTTAAATAACCAACTGATATCTCTGATACATATTACTTATTTTAGTTAAATTTATTTTCTTTGGTCATTTCTAGCATGTAACCTCTCTGCCTTGCATACTTCTAAATCTTTGCAGTTCATCCTTGGTAATTAATTCTTTCTACTGGCTTTGCAGAAAAAGACTGCAGAATGAGTAACAGTGTTAATAGTATAGTATGACACTACAGAATAAGTAGAAAAGAAGGAGAAAGACAGATTGTGTTTGTAGTGCAACAATGGCTAAATATTTACATTTCTTGCAGTGAAGTATAGAGCTGAGGAGTCACCTTCTCAGTATGAGGGCTGAGGTTGGAAGCTTGACCCTTTTCTATTAAGTGTAAATGAGAGACTAATGCTGACTCAAAATGTTGAAAGTGATCACTGTTCTGCTTTTTATTTATGCATAAACAAATTCTGTCAGTACATGCAGGTTGGCAATAATTTAATTCTTGATGCAAGTTGGCAGTATGCAGGTCATACAGAAACCTCACTGTAGGTCAGAATGCTTATCTGAATGGAAGAAATGAATGCTTCATGTTGCGTGGTAGCAGATTCAAGAATTTGGATGAAATAGAAATATTGCAAAATTGTTGCATAGAATTTCAGGTGTTCACCATGGAAATAATATTTGCCTTGAAAAGTACTACAAATGAAAATCTAAATGTCAATGGTCCTGGCCCGGTCCAGCTAGTTCCATGATTAATGGGGTGGAGGGACCCACAGATCCATACCCTGGGAAACGGGGAATGGGGAAGATGGGCCAAAGCGAAGGAAAAAAAAAAAGCGGCTACGAGCTAACAGAAAACCAATTTACTAAATATGATAGAGGAATGTGAGATAACACAATATAATGCAATGTAGTTGGAACTGAAGCTAACAAATCAAATACATGAGAGAAAGAGTACCCAAAACCAAAAGCTTTACTCTAATGCTGAAGGCAAGATGGCTAGGGAGCATGTACAGCAGAGACAAGAAGGAGAGCTAGTCTCATGACTCCCAGTCAGTTTTATCCTTCCCTCTGAACGGAAAATGGAAATTGAATAATGAAATCTTCTGGGAGCTGTAGCTTGTTCTTCTGAGAGAGGTACCCAGAACTACTGACAATCTATGGAACTGGAACATTAACTCTTTAACTCCCAGTGCACTACATGAAGTTATGATGTGAAATGCCAATAACAAAAAACATGAAAAAGCAACATTGAATTATAAAAAGAAAGGTATCAAATTAACTCCATATAAATGTATTTCATATTTCTTCCCTTTCAAAACATTATCTTCTGACTGCACAATATCCTACATTACACTTTTGCTCTTATTCATCTATGGAACTTTTTGTTAATTCCTGCCAGGTGAGGACTTCTGTTTGTTTGTTTTTGTTTTGCATTTTTATTTTTTGTCCAGTAGGTTTTTAGCTTGGTCTTTTGTAAAAAGTTTTGTGAACTGTCTGGAATCATCTATAGGATAATAAGTGCAGAACTTTCTACAATTTCTACTTCAATTCATAGTTTCCCTTGAGAACAGGAAAGCAGAGGAAGTAAGAATGCATTCAAGACATTCTCTGCACAAAAATAAATCTCATAAATCAGAAAGAAATTTTGCTCACATCTGCCTAAATGAATTGTTTTCATGACTCACATTCACAATCTGGTAGAAAAAAAATTTGACTTCCTTTTTTTGTTTATTTGATTGTTTGCTTTGCTTTGCTTTGTTTTAGAATAAAAACTTGCCTGCCTTTTATGTAAGCATACTTATCTTTGGAGAGCTGAACAAGAGAAAGAGTTTCTCTCCCCATTCACTCAGTCTGCAGTGTTTGCCTTTACAAATGTAAGGGACTCGGGAATCTGGTAGTAATGATAAAAGATTGTGTATTGTTGCACAAACTTTTAGCTATTCTCAGCAGGACTTATTCTCAGTCTTGTCAATACTGGGAGTAAGTAATGAGTTAAAGATTTACTGCCAGGTGGCCATTTTGACCACAGCAGGTCGGAAGCTTGCAGTGGGCAGATGGCCTTGCATACTTAGGTCACCCTGATTTACTTTGATGACTGTGTGTTGTATCCCTGGTCTGTACTGTTTCACTGAATTGAGAGCATGCTGTAGTATCTGGTAAATGCAGAAAAAATGTGCTGGTTTTTTTTTTTTTCTTCTGCCACTAGCAGGGAAAGTAACACTCAAACAATTTGACATAGGAGATATCAGTATTGTTATATTCATTTTTCTTCTGAAACACATCACATTGAACTGAGTCATTCTGGTTTTGATGCTTGCAATAGAGAAATTTGGTCGAATGGAGTGATTCTTTCATGGTTGTTATGTTTTTGTATTTATTTTTATTAATTAAAATATGTAATTAATTTTGGGTATCTGTAGCTATTCTTTTTTTTAATTTTTTTTCTTCTGACATAGTTGTAGACAATTTCTGAAAGAACTTGTAGAAAACATACTTGTCTATTTTAGACATCCATTAGTTTTTTTTAAGATGTTCCTACTCTAGTATTGGTTTGACTGGTATTTCCCTTACTAACAGAGGTTACAAATTGGCAGCAGGCTGTGAGAATTCAATTCTGAATGTTCTAAGTACTGTGTATGTGAAAAATGTTAATTGCTTTCACAAAAGGACTTTTTAATGCATATTTTCCTGTATTTTATGATCTCAATTAACTCCAGAAACATGGAAGACTCTTTGCCAACACTAAAGCTTGTTTTGAAGACATGAAAATATTTCCCCATACTTTCATCAGGAATGAAAATAAAATCACAGAATCACAAAACTATTTATGCTGAAAGGCACCAGTTGAGATCATTTACTCCAACCCTTCCTGCTCAAGCAGGGCCATCTAAAGCGCATTTTCCACGACCCTGGTTAGTCCAAGTTTGAGTATCTCCACAGACTGAGATACCACAGTCTCTTTGGGTAACTTGTTCCCATGATTGACCACCCTCATTGTAATTTTTTTTTTAGTTCAAATGGTATTTCATGTAAACTTTTTTTTTGTGCGTCCATTTCCTCTTCTCCTGTCAGTAAGCATTATTAATAGTCTTTCTCTCTCTTCATAAGATCTGTCCCCCAAAAGCTTTCTCCAGGAAGAATCATCCCAGATCTCTCAGTCTGAGTCATCCCATTAATTATCTCTGTAGCCCTGCACAGTTCTCACTCTTGTAAGTCCATATTGTGTACTGCAGAGACCAGAGCTGTGCACAGCATTCCCGTCATGGCTCACTGGTGCTGAATAGAGAAGAAAGATAGTCTCCTTTTAGCTGTTGGCAATGTTCTTCCTTCAACCCAGAATGCTGTTTTCTGCTTTTGACACAAGGTTGTATTGCTGGGTCATAGTCAGTTTGATGTCAACAAGGACTACAGGGTCTTCTGTGTAAAGCTGCTTTTACTGGTGCTGAAGTTATTCTTCCCCATGCAAAGGGCTTTGCATTTTCCCTTGTTGAACTTCATGAAGCTCTTGCCAGCCCATTTCTCCAGCCTGTCAAGGTCTGTCTGTGTGTTAGCGCATCTTTCTGGTGTAACAACCATTCCTATCAGTTTTGTATCACCTGCAATCTTTCCGAATCTGCTTTTGTCTCATTGTCCAGGTCATTAATGGTGATGTTAAACTACTGCCTTCAGTATTAATTGCTTGGGCATATCACTAGTGACTGGCATCCAGAGGACTTTGTGCCACTGATCACCACTCTCTGGGCCTAGTCATTCACCTTGTTTTCAATCCACGTTACTACTCCCTTATCAAGTTTGTACTCTGTCAACTTGTCTAAGAGGATGTAATGGGAGACAGGGAAAAAGGCTTTAGTAAAGTTGAGGTAAACAAGATCCTCTTCTCTCTCATCACCTATTAAGCTAGTCGCTTCACTGAAGAAGGCCACAATTAGTTAAGCGTGATTTCCCCTTTGTAAATCCATGCAATTTACACCCATCACTTGTTTTCCAGGAAGATTTTCTCCATCACCTTCCCATGGACTAAGGTGATGCTGACCAGCCAATAGTTCCCTGGATCTTCCTTCTTCCACTGACATGCTTATGTTCATGAGCTAGAGCCAATGAAATGGAAGTGTCAGAGGTTCTATATGTTGTCCCCAAAAAATAATTCCTAGAATTTGATACAGTCAACATCAACTTTTCTATTAATTCAAAATATGTGTTTTTAGCAATTAGTATTCTGCCATTCAGAATATTGTGTGGGAACTCTTCGTTACCCTCAGAAAAGTCTCAAAACAAAAGTTAATATATTTATATCTTCATTCGCTTTCCCTTTACATTACACTATTTTTAATCAGTGGAACAGCTGCCCTAGGAGAGATCTGCCTGGGCACTTACATTAGTGTCCTGAGTTGCAAGATGCCTTCAAGCTGCCCCAGGCAGCAGCAAATTTTTCTGAAAGGCCTAAAGCAATGCAGTGCACCAAGAGACAATTTTAACAATCCCTTCTAATTGAAATATGGTTAAGTGAGTTCCTGTGTCCTCTTAAATAACTATATTTCCTCTGTATCTGTAACCTATATCTGTCACTATTTTAATAATGAACTCTGTGTCAGTGGTTGCTCTTGGGCAAAAACCACACATAAATAAATTCCTGTATCCCAAATTAACTTATTTTCACATTTTAATCATATATGCAGCTAACAAAACACATTTGCAAACCTAGTATTTTCTTAAATTGGAGGAGTTCTTTGAATTTTTGACTAAGTCTATGAAATTCAGGTAAACGTGGTCAGTTAAATTTTTTTATTATGATTTTACAGATTAATGACTAAGATGTTATGAACATTTTTAAAAAAATCAATAGCCTTAATGTCTTAAGGACAAAGTTGCATTATACTTCAATGTATGCGATATTCAGTACCTTCTCTATCTTAGATTCTTTGAAGTATGATGATTTGTCTGCTAGATGTTAACCCGACCTTGATTTACCAGATTCCTGAATACCAAAAAAAATTCCCCTGGGGTAATAAAAGAGGTCTAGCATCCTTACTTACACAGATGGAAGAATATGGTTTCAGAACTGTGAAATCAGTCTTCAAATATTTTTTTTCTGAGAACATTTCAATAGATATTTAAAAAAATATCTTTCCAATTTGGTAAATGAATGAACAAGTGAAGGGGACATGCTTTTCAATAAACATCAAAGGGCAGCTACCATATGGCTTTTTTTGTCAACATGAGGCAAAACACAGACCATTATTTTTGACCATCCTGTATTTCCATCATTAATTACAAATATAACTCATGCTATTATCTACACAGTATGTCTCAAGCAAGCTACATTCTGGATACGGCACCTACAGTCTTGATAACAGATGTTCTGGGAATAGGCTGTCACATCAGTCTTCACTAAAATGTGACACAAGTTCTAGAGTTTAACTTTGAGTGTTTTTATTATTTTTCTGAGAAAAATAAATGCTTCCTTGTCATTTTTATTCATATGATCTTTTAAAATAAAATACATTTCAGACATATTATACATACAGATATCAATAGAATACAAAAAGCTAATAATCCTGAGTACATTTTGTGTTGTGTGGAAAAATTCCACATTGCCAGATGTTTTTTTTTTTTTTTTTTCTGTTGAGATTGTTAAAGGAGTTGAAAAGTTGACTGCATTCATCTGTGAATGAAGAGAAATTCTCTTCCCTTTAGGCTTCTCACAAAGTCAAAAAAATTCATATTTCAATAAGTAATTAGATGAAGTACATTGCAAAATAATGTAGTCGCATTAAAAATTAAAACTTGTGCTGGCCTTTTGCAAGGATTCATATTGGAAGAAAAGCAGTTAATTCAGAGAAGGTGAGAGAAGATCTCTTTCTTCCTATTTTTGAACTGTAAGATAATACTCAGGTATTCCAAGAGGATCTGAAAATAAAGATTTATTTTATACATTCCTTATTATGTGATACAGAAAAATAAAATTGATACCTTTGTTTTGGAGCTTTTTTTTTTTTTTTGAAGAAACTTGAAAAAAAAACAGTATATTAAACTTATATTCCTTCCTTTGTTTCTGAACATTCCAATAACTGTAATTTTTCAGAGCAGAGGAGGGTGTAATATCTGATAAACCAGACAGTGCTCTGAGGGAAATAGCCACCCTGAAAAAATGCAAAGAAATAAACAGGAGCGGGTATTTCTATTTAATGGTGAGTCATACAAATTCTCAATTTCTAATTTCCATATTCCCCTCATTTCATGTAGTCCTCAGTATAATTTTAGCTGTTTTAGAATACTAGCACCTGAGGGAGGAAGAGATGTCAACTCTTTTAGCGAGTTCACAAAGCTAATGTGGAAAACTGGCTTTCATCACTGCTCCTGTTAGTACAGTGATTGCCAACAGACACACCTGGAGAGGACATATCCCTTGTGTAAGCAGGAAAAAATAGGGGAGGAGCTTAGAAGAGGAAAGAACGTGCTCTTGAATTTCTTTCTGGAGGTAGAGTATGGATTAAATCTGTTGCTGGTAGCCTGTGTTACAGGCAGAATATATGAGAGCAGGAGTAACAAGTATTGAAGCTAGGATGGCTGAAAGTTACTAATTTTTCCTGGCATAGGGCTGGGAGTGTATATTCCTGCATCTCCTGAGAAGGATCTCTGCATTCTCTCACTCTGAGAAGGGAAATTAAAGGAAAATCTTGGCCAATATTTTTGAGGAAATGTTACTAATTTATTGAAAAGTAGAAAGATTATTAATATATTTGTTACAGCCCATTCTGGAGCATGAATTCAGATCAAAATCTAATGTGAGTCTTTAAATATGTCAGTCCCAAATCCCATGCCTATTGAAGCGTATTAAGTGTTTGAAATCCCTTAGTTGTCTGTTCTTCCCACATCCTAATGCAGAGAGAAGATGTTTGGGCAGTAGTGGTAGCCTGAGGCTGTCTGTGCAAGGAGTAGGCTGCCTTCTCTCCCACATACACATAAAGATGTATTGCTTAAGTCCATTGGCGTTATAGCTTGTCTGGCAGCAACCAAGTGTTGGTATAAAAAGGTTATTAGGAAAAGGCTAGGAGAAATAGAGGAAATGAGTGTTAGATGAAAGCATTTTGCTTAGTTAGCCAAGATTCAAGGAGAGTGGGAGAAGAAATTCCAAACTTATACTTTATTAACCTCTAGATACTGATGATTCTCTTTGGTGAGTACCCATCAATTACAGCTAATGTGCAAGAGAAATAATCCCTTCTTCCAGCTTTCATCTCTGGAAGAATGTGTCTAACAAGAAAAGTTCTAGACCAACATCTAATGCAGTTGTTGATGGTCTTTATCAAATTCAAGATCTGCTTTACTAATTTCATAAAATCTTATGTTCATTACCATAGTTACTGTAGCTAAACAGGTTGCAAACAGAGAGAGAGAAGAAAACAATACTTGAAGTAGGGAAAAAGAAACCAGGTTTTCACAAGAATAATGTAAAACATTTTGCTTAGTATTGGTATTTTCTTTAATCTTGGTGTCATACTTCTGTTATCTTTTCTTTCTACTTTTTGCTGATGTGGATCTAGCTCTGTGTCTTTTAAGTTTGCTCAAATTCCTTTTCCATCTTTTTTTCATCCAACTAAAAAAGAAAAAAAAAAAGCATAAAAATGAAATTTTCTAAGACTTTAAACAGCATCCTGGATGAAGTCAAATAGTTTCCTGGGATAATATCAGGTTGGACAGACCGTCACTGTGATGGCTTCACACTGATGGCTAGCTAAGCTCCACCACACTGTTCTCTCACCCCATCTCCTCAAAAGAACAAGAAAAGGAAATATGATAGAAACGGCACCCTGGCTGAGATAAGGAACAGTTTAATTAAAGGAAAAGGAGGAGGCAGGAGAAAATAATTTTTAAAAGGGCAGATAAACAAAAGGAGAAAATTGTTCTCGACTTGCCATCAGTAATATTTGGCCACACCTTTGAAAGAAGGGCCTCAATATGCATAGCTGTTATGCAGGTGGGCAGATATTTTCATGAGAGCTTCCCCTTTGCCAGCTTGTATTGCTGAGTGGGTTGCCATTCTATACGGAACATCCCTTGGGTGGATTTAGGCCAGATGCCCCAGCTCTGCTTCCCCCCACTTCTTGCCCAGTCCCAGCCCTTGAAGGGGTTGGAGGCCTTGCTGCTGTGCCAGCACTGCTCAGCAACAGCCAAACATCAGGGTGATAGCAATGTTGCTGCGGCTGTAAGTGCAGAGCACAGCACTGTATGGTCTGGTTTTAGGAGAGTGAACTGTGTTCCAGCCAGGCCCAATACTCAAATGAAAAGGCAGCAGAGGAGTTCAAACAATAAACTTGTGACTTTATCAGGTATTATAAACAGATATATCAAACTGGCTTTCAGTGAGAGGATCAGAGGGTCTAGAGAGCTTTTATCTTACTCTCATCTGGGAAAATTCTTTCTGTTTAATGAGATCAGAGAGGCTTTTGAAGGAGATATGAGGTAAATTGACTAGTGATATCTATGAAACCTATGACTACATTCTGTACTTGTATTGATTCTGGAAATGAGAAAACCTCTCAGCAGTTAAAGGTGGAAAATTCTGTATCAGCTTTCTAGTCTAAACAGAAGGATTGTGTATCAGAATAAGGTAAACTACATAAAATTGTGGTTTGGGTATTAGGCATTTTTGTTTTGCTTTGTTTTGTTTTGGGAGGACATGATACAGAGCATGAATTTTGGGTTTGTATTGCTATGCAGAATTTAGATTTATATAAATGGAAAACAAAAGTGCCACTGATTTTCATTTTTATTCAGTCGTGTGGTGGATGAAGAACATGACATAAATAGGAATTATTTCTGAATAGAGCTTTAGCATAATAAGGCTTCTGGAACAGAACTTCGAATAATTGTAATGGAAAACTATTCTTTTTTGAGTTGATAATAGCTTCCCAGCTGGAAAAGAACATCAGAAAAGGAAGACACTCTAAAAATTCTGTGTTTTCCCTTAGTGACAAACAATAATTTCACTGACTGAATATGTGAACTTGGAAGATAACGAATGAGACTTCAAAGGGTCAACATACAGACACATGGAATAAAAGAATAAGAATGAACTACTGCAATCTAAAATGTGGAACAACTACTTATGACTATGATGGTATAAGAGAATGACATTAACTTTCTCAGTTAAAATAATTTTGCTAGAATTTTTCCAAACATTACAGCACTTTTTTTTTTGTCTTTTTTTTAAGCTAAGGATCATTTTTCATAAACAAAAGGAATATTTAGTTGTCTGTTATAATACTTGCTATGAAGTGAAGGGAGAGGGAGGAGGTGTAGGAAAAAAACTAAAAAAAACCCACCAGTTGTCATTGTTAAATGAATCATGGTTAAAGAGTTTGGCTTTATTCTAAAATATCACTACCTTATTGCTTAGATTCTGATTCTAGATCATAAAGAGAAGCATTTAGATTTGTGAAAAGTTTTTAATTGTTTGTAGATAAACATCATCCTAAAGCATTTTATTTATTTAGGCATAGCTTATAAAATTTTCCCCACCATTATATTTGAAGAAGAAATAATACCTTGATCAATATTTATTTATGTAAGATGTATTGATAGCCTGTTATGACATAAAAAGATTAAAATTGTGAATTATGTAATATTTCCATTGCTTTTTTTTTTTTAAGTTTCTCAGTTATATATCTTTTGATTATTTTATAGTCCTCATAAAAAAAGTCTGCCTGAGAAGTTTTTTGTAACATTTATTCTGATTTAAATTGTATTTGGTGTCTGTGCAAATTTATGAAGAAAACCCTATCCTTTCAAAGAGTGAGATCAGAAACAATGTAAGTTAAAGGCATAGATGCAGTACTAAGTTGGAGCCTAGCTCTTTTGTAAGTCTGATAGCAGGAGAAGGTAACTGGCAGAGGCTTGCTCATTTGATAGTTCCTACTATTAATAGAAATAATGTACATTACTCCTTCAGAAACTACTATCTGGATCCTCAACATAGGTTTGTAAAAGGCATTTTTTTTTTCTGTCTTCTGCCAAATATAACACTTTCAAAGCAGACCTTTTGTAACTCTTGTACTGCCAGAAATAAAAAATGAAAATACCACTCCAGTAACTCTTCTCTTTCAAATCCTCTAAAGAGCACTCAGGGTTGGAAAGCTTTTAAGGTAAACACATGTTATTGTTTTGCTTTAAACAATACTGTCAGATTTTGAACAAATAATCTCAAAAACACTCTCATAATTGTCCTCAATTCCCCATTTCTCTTGTTTATAGTTTTGTTTTGTTTTTTTTTTTTCCTCCTCCTCACAGTCTGGACTAAAATTGTGTGGGTTCTGAATGAGCCTTTTCAGTGATTTTTTTTTTTTTTAATCTTTCATCACATTAAAGCTCAATACAATTCGTTCCTCTTTTTCCTTTCTTTTTTCTGTTTCTCTGTCAAAGGTTTACAAGCCATTTCAGCCCAGTTTCGTGACTAATGGGGCGAGGGGACCTACGGACCCACTCCCTGGGAAAAGGGGAAAGGGAAGAAGGGAAAGGGTAGGGGGATGTGCCTAAAAAACAAAACAGCAGCAATGATCTGAGGAGGAAAACTAATTTACTAAATAAGATATAGGAATGTAAGATAACACAATATAGTACAATGTAATTAGAATTAGCACAATTGAGGCTAATAAATCAAATAAAATGAGAGCGAGTGTTCAAAAACTGAAGGCCTTGCTCTAGTTCTGAAGATAAGATGGCTATGGAGCACGCATGCTGCAGAGACAAGCAGAAAGGGAAAAAAGGGATGTCTTGTGACATGCGAACAGTTTTATCTTTCCCTCTGAATGGAAAACGGAAATGCAAAGTCCTCTGGGATATGCAGTTCTTCTCTTCTGAGACAGGTATACCCAGAACTATTGACAATCCACAGAACTGGAGCATTAACTCCCAGAGCAGTAATGATGTTATGATGTGGAATACCGATAACAAGAAATCATAAAACCATGTCATTCTCCCTTTTGAAACTTTTCCTCTTTAGTAAAAAAAAAAAACACTGTTCCTTCCCCTTCTTTGCTCTTCCACTGCCTCTCAAATACATTTCCAGAAGAAAAAGTGAATGCCATTTAAGAATTTTCTTTGTTTACTCTCTATTTAAAAAAATATTCTCCAAGTTCGATAATAATTCTTAAAAGCACCCTCAGTTGTTAAAGTGTATTCTGCAGCTTGGCTGTTATTTTTATCTTTTTTATGTGTACAGTGTAGTTAACATTTAACCAGATCACACATGCATATATAAACACCAAAACACTCAAATATAGACATCTCTCCCCTCCTCCCTTCCCTCTGGAGTCATTTCAAAGCATTTTCCATGACGACAAATAAGCATTTAGAAATAATTTTTGACTTTAGTTTGCTTTCCCACTCTGAAGCAGACTACAGAATTGTTTTGTTTGATAAAAATTTATTGAATATGTTAGTTTTTATGAAACAGTGCTTTATTCCAAAAATTATTGCATAGTAACTTTATTTGTGAGTGATTAATATCATTAATATTAATTTATGTGCATTATTAAAATGTAATACATTAATTACATTTAAACAAAACAAAATGAGACTATACCTGAATGCATGTTGTCTAAAAACTGTCTAATCTAATCTAATCTAATCTAATCTATTAAACTGATCTTCTTTTCAATTTTGTAAAAGGGCAAATCAAGTGCAAATATCCATTTGCTTTCTTTTATTAGACCAGCCTTTGCTGCTTTGTATTCATCACAGTGCTCTAACACAAATAAAGGCAAGAGCAAGGGAGCTGACTACCTTTTGATTCACATATTAAGTTCCAGTTCCAAGTTTGAACTCTTCCAAAGGTGTCTTGAAATTAGTGGGTAAATGTTTGACTGGTGGTAATAGCTAGAGGTTCCCAGATGATGCCCTGTTGTCTGCAGGTCTGTAGTTTTGGAAATATCTCAGTTCATATTAGCTTGTTGTGATATCTCTCAGACAGTATTTCCCTTCAAAGAATGATTAATTCATTGAAAGTTCAGAAACAATGTTGGGATAAACATTGAAATGTTTAAGTAGATGTCCCAGATTTTTTAACAGTAAAGATTAAAGAATGCCAAGAAGCAGCTTTCTCAGAATATATATAGTGTTTTCTTACGCTGAGAAAAATGAAAAACATTCTTCCTCAGAATGCGGTATTTCCATTCTCAGTCCTGGAGAAAATATTGAAGCAGAGGGGGAAAAAATGGGAGGAGGGAGAAGGAAGATGGGCATTTACTTTACTTTTCTGAGAGGAAAGCCTTTAGACACTTACTGTGATAGTATATTGTGAATCTTTTCCAGTTTCCAAGTTAAATGAGAAATTACTGAGCTTCTTTCACTGTAAATTTAATATTGTTTTTATGTAGAAACAAGAATGCTTCACAGTGGCGTTAATTTTGACAGAGTGAGTTCTGAAGTGATCTTTCTCACTTTGCATGTGTCTGCTCCAGTCAAAAAAAAATCTTAACATTCTTAACTTGAATTAAAGACTAAATCTTCCTTTCTGATCTGCAAGATCTTTTTATTTATTTTTTGTTTGTTTGTTTTTAGCACAACTCTGTTCATAGCTTTATTAGAGCACTATGCAATGAGATGTATTAGTTTTTTTTATCCCATATTAGCTCATTTTTTCCCTCTTTTCCTGGTAAGAATTACCTTATGATATATTTATGGTATTTTGCTTGCAAGCATATGACGTATCAGTTATTTATGATGTAATGGATTTATCCCTTCCCCCCCCCCCAAAAAAAAAAAAAACACGCACACACACACGCACAAAAAACCCAAACAACAACAACAAAAAAACTGCCCAGATCTTTTTTGGGGGGAGATAAAATCCATTGTGTCATGTATAGCTTATGCAGTCTCCATAGATTCCCATGCTGCACAGTAATTTTGTTGTTTGTGAAAATTTCACTTTCTCCAAAATTGATTTTTTTATATATATTTATAAAATCATTGTTCTTCTGAGTTTCTTTAGACCATTTTAGAACAGACTACAATCTCTTACAGCATTTTCCTTTTCTAGGCATGGTACTTATCATTCATTTGATGATACAGAAATCTTAACATGTTTTCCCTCTGATGGAAATCAATTTTGTACTTATATCTCAGCACTTTCTTCCAGATAAAACTCCTGCAACATTAATAAACTCTCATGAGGAACCATACTTTAACTTTTCTGAACTCTTAACAATTTATATAATGTCCATTATGTTGTTTTTTTTCTCTTCTTGTTTAGTGAAATCAAAGAAAATAATGAACTTATCACAAAGTACTTCTCATAAATATTAATGCTGTCTGCTGTCCCAATTTAACTGTTTATCTATTTTTTTTTCTTAAGTTTTCTTGTTTGCACTCTTTGTCTTTAACCTTCAGCTTCTCACATGGTCATCTTTGTGGTAATAAATAATAGACTTCTACAGCTAACACAAAACTTATCCATGAATTTACAAATATTCTAAACAATGTCTAAAGGCACAGCTATCAATCTGGCTTTAAAGAAAGATTAGCATGAGAAAGCCTGTCTCAAAGAAAAGAAATTACGAGATTTTTTCTGATGGAGGAGGACTGAATTATAAGGATAATTTTAGTAGTAAAGGCCAGGAATGTAAATGTGTATTGTATTTGTCAGTATTTCTAGATGACAGCAAGGTCACTTGGAATATTTTACTAACAGTCTGTGTGTTCGTGTAAGCAATATGTATGAGATCTCTCTGCCTGGTCATAGTAAACAGAATACAATATGGGGGATAGAAAAATTCTAAATTTATTTACAAAGTCCTATGGCTTCATTGCTATATGATTGCCATTAGAAACCATAATTATGGTCTTCTATCATTCTTCAATTTTTCATCTTACATAAAAGCAGAATATATATATATATTTCCTCTTATCATTCAAGGTTAATCAAATCTGGCACTGCAGTTTCATTGTGCCTTATTTTCCAGTGTTTTTGTAGAGCTGTCTAAAGAAATTTCAAACCATTCCTATTCAGTAGCTCTTGATATAATCTCACATTTCTTAAGAGTTGATGTTCTATATTCATTCAAGAAATTTCTAGCCCTGATGTAAAGTGTACTGTTTTGAATATTCTGGAGTACTAAATCTCTGCCTAAAGAGAGGTGAACTCCAATGCTTATTTCCTTCAGCTGTCTAAATGGAGTAGACTGTTTTCCTTTTGACCTGTGAAATCAAATGTTCATACCACAGAGATGTTTGAAGAGATCTATACACAATTCTCTCTGAACTTGAAGATACAGTAGGAGTGCATATTGAGAGCTTGGTGTTCTAAAGTATAATTTTTTTATCTTCTTTTGACATGAAATAGATGTCTGTTGCTCATACTAGTTACAACTAGCTGATGTAGCTGGCTTCAGAAACTAGTCTTTAAACAGAAGCTGCAATATTTACTTCATTTAGTGATTCACTTTATATTTAAAATGAGCTTACTAAAGGGCATTGTAGTTAAGATTTTTATCTTACCTTGTTCTGGTCATGTACATTTAAGCTAGTGTGTCGTCCTTGTTATGTTGTTGCCACTTTATTTTTTGTTAGCAAAATCTAACTTAGTGGTGACAAAAAGAGCACAGCAAAACATCTGCTATTCTCCACAAGCAATGGAAACTAGTGCTAAAATCCAGTGACAGTTGCTGAGGAAATTTTGTTTATTGCATATGGCTTTAAAATTCGCTGCGTATCTCTTGTTTCTGTCCCAGTTTTGCAGCTGCCCCACACAGTCTCTGTTTTTCCCTTGAAAGAAAAAATGACTGTATACTCTTCCTAATGATCTTAGCATCCAGTATACCAGATATAGGGTAGCTTCATATATGAAACCTTAAGCATCCAACCAGTTGCCTTGGTTTATTCGCAGGGTAGGAGGTCTGATTTTTGAAAATAAGTATTTTGCATCACATTGGCCGTGTGAAGAAAGACTGTCTGAGTTCCTGTTCATTAGGGACGAATCACAACCACATTTGGTCTGTGTTCCTAAATCTAGTAAAAAGAAACAAGAAAAAGAAAAAAAAAACACCTTACTGTTACGGATTTAAATTTTCCTGCTCTAGTGGAGTTACGCACCAGGAGATTTTCATTTTCAGGACATAGTCAAAACTTCATTGAAGATCAAACATAAACCTTTGACATAAGAACTGTCAAGACTAGATAGGAAATTTTTCTGAGATAACAATCTGTGTTTTTTGGAAGAAAAGTGAGAAGACAAACAGAAAGGATCAATTACAAATTACAGACAGGATTAATGGAAGGGAAAAAAATCTTTCACCCTCCATGATCGACAGGAAAGAAAAGAACATCTCTTAACTAATTTTACAGGGATAAATGATAATTAACTTAGTTATCTAACATTCCTACCTAGTGTTAACTTGCAATGCTTCTCAAAATGAGTGTCAGCTTACCATAAAGTGTTATAATTTCTAAGAAAAGGAATGATTCAAAAAAAAATTCAAAATAGAGGACAACAACTTTTTATTCACTTTCAGTGACAAAGGTGGTAAATAGACATGCTAGAGGCCATAATCCACAAGGTTAAATAAAGCCCTTGCTTGGCACTAATTGAAGACTTCAGAACAAAAGAAATCTTAAACAGTTAATAAAGGAAAGTTTAATTGGATTAACTACTGATCAAATTTCAAGACTAAATGGATTGTTTTTAAGGGAAAAAAAAAACAGATGAACTAGTGAGATGAAAAGTTCATTTGCAACAGGAGAGTTTAAATATGATGACATAAAAACATAATAATATTTTACCCATATTTGTTATGTGTTTGAATAGGAACTGTTTGTATGTGTTCTTGACTGATGAGTAAGTAATATACTTGTCTGTAGTTAGCAGTAAATTGTTTGGGGTTGAATTTGAATGATTTTGGTCTCTATCTGAGAATATTTTCAAAGTCATAAAATATATTAAAAAAAAGCATTCTCTGTGATGGTTGCCAAAATGACAGTGGACTAGTTTTTGCAGTAGGAAATTGAAAAATATTGATTTGAATCTGAGCTTCAGAAAGCCAATGTAAGCATGTTATTGATCTTAAATTCTTATTCATCCACCTCGAAGGATGGGACTGTTTGCTTGATTACAACTGAAGATTTCTTTCTCAGAATAAAGAGGTAAATATTTATTCTGTTACAATGAATATATTTGCGATATCATTAGCAGTCAGGAGTGTAGGCACTCTGGGCTGTGGAGAGTCTTATGGCAGTGGAAGAATATTAGTGCAGGCTGTTGTGTGGAGAACTGGAAACGCACCAGTACTACCTCTAAATAAGATTTCAGACACTGTTCTTCAAAATCTGAAATGTCAGAAAAATTGTTTATGTTAACACTGTATTTGAAAGTATTATTCTCCATATAGCAGTCACAAACATATCTTTTGAGAGAATAAAATGCAATTTATTTACCTAAATAAAAGAATACCATTTGTGAACGCAGTCTAATGAGCAACTTTAAAAATATGTCACCTTGTATGTGTGGTTTCATCCCTCACATATTTGCAAAGAACAACTGAATCAAGCTAATCTGCTAGTGGAATCTACTGGTTTTTTTTACTATATTTTTTCAAATCTAGAACAGAGAAACTTAGACACTTATATTGTCTGACTTGGACATGAGCCAAAGCATGCAAAGAACAATTTTTCAAAACATCCTAAAGTATGAAATGTAGAGTAATAGAAAGCAAAATTTCAGTGTGATAGATATTTAATCAGTGCTGATGGGCAGTTAGATACAGCCAAACTAGAACTTGACTGGATGTTGTCAAAAGACATCCTATTTCATGAAGATGAGAGTTAAAGCTGCAAAAACTGAAATGAGAAACCATTTCTCCCTGTAGGAACTTTGAAAATATGTTTTTAATCCAGTAGAACTGAAAGGATATGGGTTCCTGGAATCAAATAGTATGGAAGATGATGAAAGATGAGAAGAGAAAGAAATTAAGGATATCAGTTAATTCTGTGGAGGACTGGATACTGCTTCTCTTCTGATAGCCCGGTGGAATGCTGTACTATTTTTTAAATATAACTCAGTTAACTTCACTAAATAAAGCCTTTAACTTGTATGACTCCTAAAATTCTAGAATGGAACTTCAATCCAGGCTTTAATGATAGTGATAGATGAATCAATTTGGGGCATGTAAGGTGCAGTATACATTTAACTTCATGAAGTTCAACGAGGAAAAGTGAAAAGTCTTGCATGTGGGAGATTTAGGCTGGACATTAGGAAATGCTACTTTTCTGAAAGAGTGGTCAAGCGCTGGAATGGGCTGCCCAGGGAGGTGGTTGAGTCACCGTCCCTGGACGTGTTCAAGAGACATTTAGATACAGTGTTGAGAGGCATGGTCTAGTGGGGTTATTGGTGGTAGGTGGATGGTTGGACTGGAGGATCTTGTAGGTCTTTTCCAACCTTGCTAATTCTGATTCTATGATTATATGTGAGGAAGAAAAACCCCAGGCACTAGGATATGCTTGGGGCTACCCAGCTGGAAACCAGCTTTTCAGAAAAGGACCCAGGGATCCTGGCAGACACAAAGATAAGCAGGAGTCAGCAATGTGCCCTTATTGCAAAGAAGGCTAATGGTATGCTGGGCCGCATTAGGTGCAGTATCACCAGTAGGTCAGAGGAGATTGTCTTTCCCTCCTACTCAGACTTGGTGAAGCCGCATGTGGAATCTTATGTCCAGTTCCCTAGCATAAAAGAGACTTGGACGTAGTGGAAAAAGTCCAAAAAAGGGCCACCAAGGTGATCAAGGTATTGGAGTGCCTCTTCTACAAGGAAAGGCTGAGAGAACTGGGACTGTTCAGACTCAAGAAGAGGAGGCTCAGGAAGGATCTTATAAATATCTGCAAATACATGAAAGGAGAATGAAAAGAAGAAAGAGACAGGCTCTTTTCAGTGATGTTCAGTGACAGAACAAGAGGCAATAGGTGCAAATTGAAACAAAGTAGGTACCATCCGAACATCAGGAAACATTTATTTGCTGTGAGAGTGACAGATTATCCAGGTTACCCAGTGAGGTTGTGGAGTGTTCCCCCTTGAAGATATTTTAAAAAAAATTGTACACTGTCCTGGGCAACAGACTCTAGGTGTCATTTCTCGAGCTGGGGTTGGACAAATGACTTCCAGAAGTCCCTCCCAACTTCAACTGTTTTGTGATTCTATGATTTGTTAAGAACTTGGAGTTCAAATAACAGTTAAGACAGAATAAGTATTAACCTTTTGATGGTCTTTAGCTTTTGTTGAGTTCCAGTGAAAACTGCCACATGATCTTATCCAGTTTCCTAATCCATGTCATGCAGATCTAGGAGGAGTAAGCTGGCGCTGTTTAGTCAAACAGAACTGACATGTAAAAGTAAGGTACGTTAGTAGAGCTGTACTAGAAGGTTTGTAGTCCAGCTTTTTATGAGATCTCAATAACAGTGTTAGTATATCTTTTTCTCAGATCACTGAAATGTAGCTTTTTTTAAGAGGTCTCAATAATCCTGTCAGTGTATCTCTTTCTAAGATCACTGAAATGTAGCTACTGGAACTCGGTAAATACCTGCTCACCTTTGCAAACTGATTAAGTGAGGAAGAAAGATAACTAATATCATTGTCACTTGATTGTTTTAAAATATACAATAAAAAGTGCAGTGTTTACTACCTTAAATAAAATGAAAATAGAAAATGACATTTGGTACATGAACAGAGATAATTTTAAAGTCAATGGGATGTAATGACAGTGCTCTGAGTACTTCTACAGTGATATATATGGAATATTTTAGGTTTCTTCTACTACATGACTAATCATCATTTGTCCGCTCCTAGTCTTGTTGCAACTTATTTTGCTTAACTTAATAGCCGTATATCATCAGAGTTGTTTTTACATGCAGGAACATTAAAATGTACTCTTTTTGGAGACTTCTTCTGTTACCTAAATTTCACTTTGATGCAGGAGAATTGCTAACATATTTGGGTTCTTGAAAGAAAATGCCAAATCTGCCGATGTCAGCACTTTCTTACACTACTAGCTTCAAGCTAGGTTTGCTAAAGCTGGACAAGACTTCCCATACTTAGATATGTCCTTACACATTTTTTTGTTTGAAAGCTGGGTACAAATTCAATAAATTAATATTTTCATTTCATGAAAATGAAATTTCAGAAGGCCTATAAATAAAGTTGTAAACAATTTTACATAAGAAAATAAAATTGGAATATTTTTTCATGAACTCTTCTAAATTAATTTCAGATAAAGTTTCAGTATTTTGTTTTCACCTATGTAGAAAGTTCTAAATCATCAATGAAGCAATACATAATTTCTGTTGAAAAAATAATTTAATTCAGTGTAATGTAAAACAGACCTTCGAGACTTTTCAATCTAATCACTGAAGTCCAGAGTGGTTTGGAGAAAATAATTCACAAGATGCTTTTCCAGAGATCAAGATCTCCGTCTCTCCATTTTTGATGAAGTATTTAAATGCAATAATTAGCTGTTTACAGAGCTTATTCACCATTCATAAATAATCTTTTGTTCTATTTTTATATGGTTCAACTGGGCTAAATATGTACTAGCTCTAATGTTTGCATAAATATGGCTAATACAGAGAAAATAAAACAGAATAACATAGTCTAGACTACTTGAATGATGAAACTACTCTGATGAACATCATATTATCCAAAGCTTGATCATAAATGCAGGACAAAAGATTTTACGATTTTATAGAAGAGGAAAGGAATAGCTAACTCAATCAAAATTGAAACACTAATACTCAAGCTATTAACACAAAAACAAAACAAAACAAAAAATAAAACAGGACAACCAACTAACACTGATACAAATGTGAATCCTGTAGGGTCTGGTTTTCTGTATCTTCTCCAAAGTGTATTTAGCTAAAGCTAAACCTGGGGAGATTGAAATAGGTTAATCTTAGCCATGAATTTGTAATCATACTTGAGAAAGTTACCCTTAATGAAATGACCATCATTATTTACATCACGATTAATAATCTATTTGCACCACAAGAATCTTTTTTACACACATAATTTTGTAACTTTTAAAAGAAGTTTGAAACACAAAATTGAGAATAATGAGCAGTTACTGCTGCATCTATTTTTCATAAAGTAATAACGCTTTTTTGTTCCCTTATTGTTACAGTGCCACAATTGCCTTTGTTGATGATGAGACCTGTCTTTTTTACACTTAATGCCACTGCTTTCTATATTTAACTTTCATCTCTTTAAAATTTCTGCAAAAATAATGTCTCTATATAAATGTGAAACAATGTTGTTCTTATTTTTTTCTGTAAGTAAGTATAAAAGTAAAAAAGGAACAGATCTAGATGGAATTAATAGGACAAAAATGTCTTCAGCTGACATACTTAAAGAAAAATGCTAATCAGATTGCCATAGTATAGCAACACTGGATTCTCATTTTTTCACTCTCTTGTGAAACCCAAAAGACTATTTCAGGTGTAATGAAAAATTCCTCATCCAACCAGATCTGATGTTTAGTGTATGTAACATTTATAAAGATATCCTCTGCTGGAAAGGAAATGTATGAGGAGGATTTCAGTTAAAATTTCTTCCTTTCATATTCACTTTCTGTCATAAGTGAATACTATATTTTTATGCTAATTGAGCTGTACCAGGAGGACTGTGTCATTTGTCTCAGATTAGAGAGCATTTGACAAGGAAGAATGTCTCTGCAAGTAGAAAAGCTTCTGTCAAAGGATTTGCATCCACACCAGGCTGTGCCAAGAAAGGAAATTTTCCTCAAGCAGAGGAAACACAGATTTCAAGCTCACACTTGAATTTATGTCAAAAACTAAAATGTCAGTGTCAGGTAAAAGCTAAACCAGAATCACTCTAGTAAGTTAACAGCCAGGATTATACCTGCTAAGTATGATTTCTTAAAAGAAGCTGCATTCTCTTCCTTTTCCCTTATTCTCTTCCCCTGCCCAAGGTCATACATGGTTTCCTGAGTAATACTTTCAAGATGTACAGAACAATAATCTTACTGAATGATGAGATTGCTTTCTCATCCTAAAATCATTGTCAAGGTTTTGTCTGCTCTGTTATGGGATCAGTTACAAAACTGTAAGGAAATCACTGACAATAAAACAATGAAGCAAAAAAATCTATGAACACTGTAATTCATAACAACTATCAGGGTTGCAATATGAGATCTCTAGGTTCTCAAAACACATATACAAAGAAATCCAAAGAATCTGAGAAAAAGTGTGGCAATTTGTGAGTATTTCAGTGCTTTTTTCTCCTGGTTTGAGAACGTAAGTGCCAGACTAATGACAAGATAGCAGCAATCACATTCTCCCTCAGCTAATAAAAATATCATCCTGGATATAAACTTATGCAACTGATAGGTTACTGTGTAATATTTTTTAGGTTACTCTGTAATATTTTTTATTTTTTAAAAATCCAATCCACTTTAAAGTCTGATGAGAATGATTATGAAATTGTCAACAAACATGTCAAGTCAGGTGGAGATATCAATCCTAATACTCAAAATAATGTGAAAAATTGGGGAATGTAGCCCACCACCTTTCTGCAATTTAAAGGAGGCTCTTCCCCGTGGAGTGGCCCTGGGCATGAGCCCATTGCTCAGCAACAGCCAAACTGTCAGTGCGCTATTAACACTGTGTGGGCTTCAAACGGGGGCATGGGGAGGACAGTGCTGTACAGTGCTGATTCAGGTGATGGCAAATAGTTGTATGCATTTTGATACTCTGACTACACACAGGGCTCTGAGCTGTCAGAATAAGCAGCTGTGCTTTCCATTTTTATAAAGCAATTTGAAAATGGAATCATAGAATCTTTAAGGTTGGAAGGGACCCTTAAAGGCCATCTAGCCCAAATCCCCTGCAATGAACAGGGACATCCACAGCTCAATCAGGTGCACAGGGCCTGACCCAGCCTTGCCTTGAAAGACTCCAGGGATGGGACTTCCACCTCATCTCTGGGCAACCTGTTTGAGTGCCTCATTGCCCTCACTGTAAAAGCTTTTTCCATATATCCAACCTAAATCTACCATCTTTAAGTTTGAAACAATTTCCCCTTGTCCTATCACCACAGACTTCGCCCTTGTTTTTTATAACTCCCTTTAGATAATGGAAGGTTGCTCTCAGGTAACCTCAAAGCCTTCTCTTCTCGAGGTTGAACAGCCCCACCTCTCTCAGCCACTCTTCATAGGAGAGGTGTTCCAATCTTTGGATCATTTTTGTGACCCTCCTCTGGACATGGTCCAACAGATCAATATCTCTCCTGTACTGTAATAAGTACAAGCATTTTTTTCTTTAGAAAATGAATTGAAAATTAAGAATGTTGGATACTTCAGTTTATGAACCTGGTACTACTGCCAAAGATACATTACAGGAACTATATAGCTGGTTTCTTCAGAGAATTTTACGAAACAAAGTTTTAGTGATCAGAGAAAAAAAAAACAGTATTAAATAAGAATCAGGTTTTCCCAGTGTCTAAAACTGGTATTGACAGAGATTGGAGACATCTGATATCTGTGGATAAAGAGAATCACTACATACAATGCAATTGAATGTTTGGAAAATGAAGTAATAGTTATGTTCTTTAATGAATTTAAAAAGTCTTGTGATAGATCTTCAGATACAGAAACAGTTCTAGTGACTGCAGATAGCTGGCACAGAATCGTAGAATCATAGAATTATAGAATCATAAAATGTCTTCAGTTGGAAGGGACCCCAAGGATCGTCAACTTCCAATCCCCCTGACACAGGCAAGGCCACCAACCTCCAAATTTGGTAGTTGACCAGGTTGCCCAGGGCCCCATCCAACTTGGTTTCAGCACCTCCTGGGATGGGGCATCCACAGCCTCTCTGGCCTGATCCAGCACCTCACCACTCTCTCTGTAAAGAACTTCCACCTGATATCCAATCTAAACATTCCCTCCTTGAGCTTAAAACCATATCCCCTTGTCTTATCACTGTCTACTCTTGTAAAAAGTTTATTCCCTTCCTGTTTATAATCCCCTTTTAAATAGTGGAAGACTGCAGTGAGGTCTCCTCATGGTCTTCTCTTCTTCAGGCTGAACAAACCCAGGTCCCCCAGCCTGTCTTTGTAGGTGAGATGCTCCAGCCCTCCGATCATCTTTGTGGCCCTCCTCTGGACCCTCTCCAACAGCTACCTGTCTTCTTTGTGCTGGGGGCCCCAGACCTGGATGCATTACTCCAGACGGTGACTTGCGGAAACAAACTTTACAACCAGGGAAGGTTATAAAGCAAGTATGTTTATCACAGCACTGCACCCACACGCCGGGTGCAAGGGGAGTATCCCCATCCTAGCTTGCACATCGAAAGACAGAAAACTTCCATATTTGAAGAACAAAAGCATGCATATTCATAGCATTCCTGAGGGAGGGAGGGACTATTACAATTAATTCCAAGAAATCATTATAATAAGATCCACCCCAGAGTCACTTCCCTTGAGCATGTGCAGCACCTCCTGGTGGTCATTTTCAGAGGTCGTGGGGATGAAGGCCATATCTCTTCCTCACTGTGTACTCTTGACCTTGGCACGGTTGAAGAGAGTGATCCAGCTTCAGCTGGTTTTCTTCAGGATGTAGTCTCCAGTTCAGTTCCAATGACCAATCAGCAACTTCTATGTTTCCTTGCCCCATTAACCCACATCCATCTCTTATTGTTTGTTTGAAATCGTATTCTAACCCTTTCCTCCCTCAACGGGGCCTCATGAGACAGAGTGGAGAGGGACAATCACCTCCTGTCCCTGCTGGCCACCCCTCTTCTGATGGAACTCAGGATACCACTGGTCTTCCAAGCTGCAAGAGAACACTGCTGGTTTGTGTTCACTTTTTCATCCACCAGAACCCCCTGGTGCTTCTCTGCAGGGCTACTCTCAAGGAATTCTTCTCCCAGTCTGTACATTATCTGGGATTTCTCTGACCCAAGTGAAAAAACTTGCATTTTGCTATGTTGAACCTCATTAGGTTTGCATGGGCCTACCTTTTGAGTTTGTCGAGGTCCCTCTGGTTGGCATCCCTTCCTTTCATTGTGTCAACAGTACCACTCAGCTTGGGATCATCAGCAAACTTGGTGAAGGTGCACTCAAGTCCATCATCAATGTCACTGATGAAGATAACAAAAAGCACCAGACCCCTGGGGAACATCACTCATCACTGGCCTCCACCTGGATATAGTGCAGTTCACCACAACCCTCTGTCTACAGCTATCCAACCAATTTCTTGTCCACCAAATAGTCCACCCTCAAGTCCATCTCTCTCCAATTTAGATATAAGGATGTGGTGGGGGACCATGTCAAAGGCCTTGCAGAAGCCCAGGTAGCCTTCCTTTTGTCCACTAATGTCATCACTAAGTCAGAGAAGGTCATCAGATTGGTCAGGCATGACCTTCCCTTGGAAAAGCCATGCTGGCTGTCTCAGATCACCTGCTCATCTGTCATGTGCCTTAACATGTCTTCTAGGAGGATCTGTTTCATGATCTTCCCAGGCACAGAGGTGAGGTTCACCAGCCTGTAGTTCACTGGGTCCTCCTTCCTCCCTTTCCTGTAAATGACAGTGATGTTTCCTTTTTTCCAGTCCCCAGGGACTTTGCTCAACAACCATGACTTTTCAAATACGATGGGGAGTGGCTTAGTGCAGCGTCTGAGGCACAGACTCAGATGTGAACTATCCATATTGTTTATTGCAGGTACTAACATCCCTTATATACCTTCACAAGTTTTCTCTTGTAACTTTCCCACCTCCCTTTGCATGTCAGTAAATCATTCCACAAACACTTATTAACCGTGCATGCAGGCACTTATCCAATCAGAGACATGAGTCATTCCTAGCCATGCACTCTTCCTCCAATTAGGGTCATTATCATGCAGCCATCATGCAGCTCACTTGACTTTGTTTTTCCTATTCTGGAGGTGTCCTTGGTTCTCTGTATATATATTGTATACAGTCAGTCTCATGAGGCGATCTGGGACTTGCTCTGCCCTTGCAGCTGGAGGGGGATTTACTCCCCTAATTCCCACCTAGAGGCTCAGGGATGTGAGCTTCTGAAGGGATCCGAATCCCCATCAGGGATCTCCTGAAACTAGCTGCCCAGCTGAAGTGCCTCTACACCAATGAATGCAGCTTGGGAAGCAGGAGAACCTGCAAGCTACTGTGCAACTAGAAAACCATGATATAGTTGTTGTCACCAAAACCTGGTGGGAGGATTCCCATGATTGGAGTGTGGCTATCGATAGCTATAAGCTGTTCAGCTGCTGGAAAAGTAACATGTCGAGCTGTAGGTAATCCAAGAGGCTCCTGAAATGCATTGAGAATAACTTCCTGAGTCAAGTAATAGGAGGCCCCACCAGGGGGCATGCAATACTGGACCTGTTACTCGCCAATGCAAATGAAATGACTGGCGACATCAGGATTGGAGGCTGCCTGGGCTGCAGTGACCATGGTATGGTTGAGTTCATGCTCTAGAGGGATATAAGACAGACAAAGAGTATAATAAGGAAACTAAATTTTAAGAAAGCTCCTCAGTCAACAGAACACCCTGGGAAACTGTCCTCATGGGCAAGAGCTGGCGGATCTTTAAGGAACTTTTCCTCAGGGTGCAAGAGCTCTCCATCCCCAGGTGCAGCAAGTCAGAAGAGAAAGGCAAGAGACCAGCATGGCTGACTGAACCGGGACCTGATGGTCAAACTGAAGAGCAAGAAAAAAAGGCACAGGCAGTGGAAACAGGGACAGGTACTGTGGGAAGAGTATAAGGAAGCTGCTAGGCTGTATAGGGATGGGGTCAGGAAAACCACAGCCTACAAGGAAAACCACAGCTTGAACTAAACTAGGCAAGGGATGCCAAGAAGAACAAGAAAGACCTCTACAGGTACCTCACCCAGAAAAGGAAAGTCCAGGAGGGCACACCTCCCCTAGTGGGTGACACAGGCAGGCTGATAACAACAGATAAGGAGAAGCTGAGGTACCCAACAAATTTTTGGCCTCAATCTTCTCTGATAACTGCTCGTCACACAGCTCTCAAATGTTTGGTTTGGTAGGAGGGGATCACGGAAGCAATGTCCCTCCCACTGTAAGCAAAGATCAAGTCCATGACCATCTGAGGAACCTGAACATCCACAAGTCAATAGGTCCCGATGAGTTGCATCCCAGAGTCCTGAGGGAATTGGCTGATGAGTCACCGAGCAGCTCTCTATGATATTTGAAAAGTTGTGGCAATCAGGTGAAATCCCTGGTGACTGCAAAAAAAGGCAACATTACACCCATTTTTAAGAAGAGTAAAAAGGACGACCCTGGGAACTACTGACCTTTCAGTCTCATCTCTGCGCTCTGGAAGATCATGAAGCAGATCCTCCTGGAAGCCATTCTAAAGCTCATGGAAGATAGGGAGGTTATATGGGAGAGCCAGCACGGCTTCACCAAGGGCAAATCCTGCTTGAAAAACCTAGTGGCCTTCCATGATGGTGTCACTGCATCAATGGACAAGGGAAGATCCACTGATGTCATCTATGTGGACTTGAGTAAGGCCTTTGACATGGTACACCACAACATCCCTCTCTCCAAATTGGAAAGATGTGGATTTGATGGGTGGACTGTTTAATAGACAAAGTGCCTGCAGGATCGAGTCCAGAGAGTGGTGGTGGTCAATGGCTCAATGTCTGGATGGAGATCAATGACGAGTGGTGTCCCCCAAGGGGTCACTGCTGGGACCAATACTTTTTAATATCTTCATCAATGACATTGACAGTGGAGTTGAGTGTACCCTCAGCAAGTTTGCTGATGGCACCAAGCTGTGGGGTGCAGTCGACACACCAGAGGGATGGAATGACATCCAGAGGGACCTAGGCAGGTTTGAGCAGTAATCCCAGTAGAATTCCTTGAGGTTCAACAAATCCAAGTGCAAGATCTTGCACCTGGGTCGAAGCAATCTTCATTACGAAAACAAGCTGCAGGATGAAAGGATAGAGCACAGCCCTGTCAATAAAGACCTGGGGTTACTGGTTGATGGGAGTCAGGACATGAGTCAGAAATGTGCCCTCACAGCCCAGAAAGCCAACCATATTGAAGTTGAGAAAACTGACGAAGTAACCTGACATGCCAATGAGTTACATCAAAATAAATAAAAAAAAAATTCATAGAACTGCTCAGGCTGGAAAAGACCTTAAAGATCATCTAGTCCAACCGCAACCAAAGGTATTCCCTTTATTACAGAGCTGAGTGCATGGGGGATTGCTCCACCAACATGCGCACTGAGAGAAGCAGCGACTTCTCTATTTAAATGTATAGTGTATACATTTTCGTTACATTCCAAGGACATGGGCAGAAATTCCAAGAAATAATTAACATGTCTGGCGGTCATGGGATGAAGGTTAATAGGCATTCTCGCTGTAAATTTCCAACCTTTTAAGGGGGTTCTGTTCAAACCTCCTCCCACTGATGTTCCATTGAGCTGAGGCATCTTTTTTTGCCATCTTGTCTTCAACAACAGGACATCTATTCTACTTTCTTATCTTCACTCAACAACAGGATTCATGGCCTCCGCATTTTGTTCTTGAACTTACATTTACGCAAGCCTCCTGTCCTTCAGCTTGTATCCGCTCATGTTATGCGAAAGACTGTTCTCACAATATGGAAAAACTGTTCTCATGATTCAGAATCCTGGACTGCACTAAAAGAAGCATGTCCAGCAAGTCAAGGGAGGTGATCCTCCCCTGCTACTCAGTGCTGGTGAGGCCTCATCTGGAGTACTATGTCCAGATGTGGAGTTCTCAGTACAGGAGAGACATAGACCTGTTGGAGAATGTCCAGAAGAGGGCCACAAAAATGATCCAGGGAATGGAATGTCTATTCTATGAAGACAGGCTAAAAGAGCTGGGGCTATTCAGCCTCGAGAAGAGAAGGCTCCAAGGTGACCTGAGAGCAGCCTTTTGTTATCTAAAGGGAAGCTTCAGGAAAAAAGGGGACAGATTCTTTAGCAGGGTCTGTGGTGATAGAACATGGGAAAATAGCTTCAAGCTTAAAGAGGATAGACTTATGTTAGATATACGGAAAAAGTCTTTTACGGTGAGGGTGGTGAGACACTTGAACAAGTTGTCCAGAGGTGAGGTGGAAGCCCCATCCCTGGAAAATTTCAAGGTGAGGCTGGATCAGGTCCTGGGCAATCTGATCTAGCTGTGGATGTCCCTGTTCATTGCAGAGGAGTTGAAGTAGATGACCTTTGAGGGTCCTTCCCAACTCAAAGCATTCTATGATTCTAAATTAGGGAGATAGTTACCAGATATTTGAACATTCTATAGAACTGTTTTTTGGAAATATTGAAGAGGTGCCCAAGTGGTGTACTAGCTCAGTTCTAAAAACTGCGCTATGAGTAACTTAGGACTCATTCTCCTGTCTTTACACAAAAAATTCTTGGTACTCTGACAGTACTCAAGAACCTGAAAAGTCACTGAAGAACTGTTTTCTCAGTAGTTATGTGAGACAGGCTTTGCATCATCTTGCAGCCCCAGAGACAGGCAGGCTCCTGTCTTGTGCTGTGGGAACCCACACACCGCATGGTTGGAGTTATAGTCTTCTTTGTTGAAACTCTGAAATGCTCCAGCTTCTGTCCCCTAATAAGATGACCTATAATCCCATAGGTTGTAAAGCTCTGACAACCCTTGTTAGCTGCTGCAAGAAAAAAGAGCTGTCCCTTGTGTTAACTGTGGTTGATGGGGGCAGCTGTGCAACTTTTAACTTTTATCAGGGAAGTAAGGAAACAGAACTAGACTGCAGTCTGAAAATGTATTTAAAAAAATATAGCCCTGAGAGGATCCAAAACTGTAAGGGAGGGGAGACCCATCAGCAACATAAAACTTTTCCCCGCAAGGAAACCAAGATAGTAATAAATTCTAACCTAGACCTTTCTTTTTTTTTTTTTATGATGAAGATTGGCTTTATTGAACTTAGGACCTAACGGGTCACCGCTAGGCTAAGCTTACATTAGAAAAAGGGGTAAATAGGAAGAAACTGTATTATCACAGGTGTTCTGTTTTAGATAATTCAAACTATTAGAAGTTCAAAACATTAACTGGACTAACAGAAGATTTTTACCCATATCTAAATGTTGGGGATTTTTTGCACATAACAACATTTTTTAACATTGCCATTAATATCTTTATTTTCCCAATAATTTTATTTTGAGCTGCTGTTTACTATTAGTATAGATTAACAGGGATTTCAGTTCAGTGGTAATTATTTTTACCTGTAACAGGATCATTACTTCCCTTACTGGTCACACAGTGTATCCATTGACAGCCAACAGGGTGTCTCTTTATTTTAAGTGCAAGAACAAATTATATAATATGATCTCACATAATAGTCAGATCATAGCCTCTCTGATTATTGTATCAGATCATAGTCACTTTGAGACACTTTGCTCTGCAAGTTATAGTCATGCATTTTTGTTGTGATTTTTCTAATGGACTAGTAGAAGATATAAAAGAGAGTGCTATACTAAGTCCCCTATGAACCATATGCATGCACAAGTTTTAAGTGTTCTTTTGGGACTTAGAAATCATGGAATCATAGAATCATTAAGGTTGTGTCATGATTTTATGATCTTTGGTTATCGGTATTCCACACCATAAGATCATGTAGTGCACTGGGAGTTAAAGAGTTAATGCTCCAGTTCCATGGATCATGGATAGTTCCAGGTACCTGGTTCTCAGAAGAGAACTACATCTCCCAGAGGACTGTTCGCTGTTCTGTTACTGTTTTCTGTTCAGACAGAAAGATGAAAAATGTTCTCACATCACAAGACGCCCTCTCTCTTCCCCTTCTGCTTATCTCGGCAGCATCTCACCTTCAGCACTAGAGTAAGGCCTTACTGTTTTTGGACACTCTCTCTCATTTTGTTTGATTTATTAGCTCCAAGCCCAATTATATTCTATTATATTGTATTATATTGTATTATATTGTGATTGTATTGGATGATTGTCCTCCAATTATGAGGACAGTATTGTGTGACATTGTCTGATTTAGTGACACAGATTCTACTTATAATTAACTGTGGATGCAAAAGCCTGGTGTCTTGTGCTTGGTTACTATTGTGTATTAAAGGGAATTTGCAATTTGCTGTCTTCTCTGAAAGTCCTGATCCTGGGACTGCTCTCTGGCCCTGTGGGGACTGATTTGGGAAAACACTTACATTAACTCTGCCTTGTTCTCTTCTTTCTTTAATTATTTATTCTTTATTTATTTTATATACTTCTACTTATTTTTATTTTCTTTTGAAATGTATTTCATTTTGTCTTATCACTTGGTGAGAAGGGATTCCTTTTTCTTCAAATATTATTCTTCATAGTATCAATAATATTCAAAGAAGAACCAAACTTATGTGGCAAACAGAAAGCTTATTTATTAATCTTCTAGTCTTTGATTATTTTCTAGAATTTACAATTTGTAAGTGTATTTTTCCCTTCCTTCCTTCCTTCCTTCCTTCCTTCCTTCCTTCCTTCCTTCCTTCCTTCCTTCCTTCCTTCCTTCCTTCCTTCCTT